>NW_014543814.1:122291-135277 GCF_000741045.1 Vigna radiata var. radiata | reverse complement strand
TATATATATATATATATATATATATATATATATATATATATATATATATATATATATATATATATATATATATATATATATATATTTGTTTGAAACAATATAAAAACCAAATATAAATATATGAACAACACAGATATGAACGGAAATAAATTAAATCCAATAGAAAGCTTAAATACTTAAACTTTTGTTGGTCTCTTAAGTGGGGAGAGAGGTCGAGTGAATTAACTAATAGAAATAATTTTTATATGAAATTAATTACAAAAACTTATAATTGTAATAATTTTAACTTTTGTCTTGTTACAGACTAACAAAATTAAAAGGTTTAAACCTCTTTTTGGTCCCTAAGTTATAAGCATATGTTCAGTTTAGTCCCCGTTTTTAAAAATGTAAATCTTTGGTCCTTAAGTTATAAAAAATGTATCAAATGAGTCATTTTTTGACTTGAAATACTGTTTTTGGTTGTTTCTTAACAATTCCTACATCTTTAGATTGCTCTGATTTGTTTCTTAATAATAAAAACACTTTAGATTGCTCTTTGTACTTTGACCATGAAAATAAAAAAAGGGCTCATTTGATACATTTTTTTATAACTTAGGAATCAAATGTTTACATTTTTAAAAGTGGGGAATAAACTGAACATTCGCTCATAATAACTTAGGGGGACCAAAAAGAGATTTAAACCAAATTAAAAATGAAGTATTCATGAAGCTTCCAAATGGAATTGAATGAAAAGTGAATTAGGAAGAAGACAATAATAAGATTTGGCTCAGAATTTACTACAACGTTGTCATGACAAAATAAATATTAATTATGGAAGTAATAGTTGTACTTGGTTCTCAAAAGTTAGAAGCAAAGGAGTAAATGGAATTAAATATTTTGATTCTAATAAAAACAATAAATATTAATTCTCTCATGTTTTTTTATATTAATCAAATAATCAATATATGAAGAAGAAGACATCTACTTCACAAACATATTTTAAGCATATCATAACATCATTAATATACAAATTCTCATTAATGTTACCAAATTTATATTTTTAACAGGTATATTTATTTAGACTCAAATTCATCCAACAATATATATGAAAACGTGTAGCAAAAGTAATTTTAAAATTAGTAAGAGAAACAAAGATGTAGATGAAATATTTTGATTCTAATGGAAAATATAAATAAGCAATAAGCAATGTGAAGAATAAGCAACAAGAAGAGCAGTATAAGAGATTGGTAAAGTCTGTCCATATTTATGATTACTAGTTATCTCAGATGTTATTGATCAACCCTCTTTACCACCTACATCTCTTCCTTTTGTGGTTCCAAACCCTGTTATTTTTTCTTCTCAACCTGTTTCTGTTGAACCTGTCACGGCCACTTCACAAAGAAAATCTACTACTATCTGATACCATGTTATGAGAAAAGAAAGGGTAAAAGTTAAATTTCTTATTTCATAATAAGGAGAAAGTCAATACATATATATACAACTGTTTGAAACAATATAAAAACATAATAGAAATAAAAAAATAGAATATAATTATATGAACATAAATACATAAATATAAACAGAAAATAAATTAAATCCAATAAAAAGTTTAAATACTTAAACTTTTGTTGGTCTCTTAAATGGGGAGAGAGGTTCAATGAATTAACTAATAGAAATAATTTTATATGAAATTAATTACATAAACTTATAATTGTAATAATTTTAAGTTTTTCCTTGTTACAGACTAACAAAACTAAAACAGAAATGTTCATGAAGCTTCCAAATGAAATTGAATGGAAAGTAAATTGAGAAGAAGAGCACGATGTGATTTGGCTCAGAAGTTAATACACGGTTGAAATCACAAAATAAATATTAATTATGGAAGTAATAATTGTATTTGGTTCTCAAAAGTTATAAGCAAAGGAGTAAATGGAATTAAATATTTTGATTCTAATGGAAACACTAAATATTAATTCTCTCCTGCTTTTTTATATTATTCAAATAATTATTATATGAATGAAAAGACATATACTGCACAAAGAATTTTTAAGTAGATCATAACATTCTTAATATACAAATTCTTGTTACCAAATTCATAACTTTAACAAGTATATTTATTTAAACTCAAATTCAATAAAAAAACTTAAATACTTAAACTTTAGGTGGTCTCTTAAGTGGGAAGAGAGGTTAATAGAAATAATTTTTGTATGTAATATTTTTAACTTTTGTCTTATTACAGACCAACAAAATTGAAAAAGAAATGTTCATGAAGCTTCCAAATGGAATTGAATGGAAAGTGAATTGGGAAGAAGACAACGATAAGACTACAATAAACATTGATATTACCGACAGTCAAAATTTGTCGATAAAAGTGTTGTCGGTAATTACCGAAGGATAAATCCGTCGATAAATCCCTTGGTAACTACCAGGGCAAAACCTGTTGGTAAATCCATCAATAAACCTAAGGAAAAAGCCGTCAATAATTACCGAAAAAAAAAATTCACCAGTAATTATCGAAGGAAAAACTCCGTAGGTAATTACCGAAGGAAAAATCCTTCGATAAATCCGTCAGTAAATATCCTGATCTGAATCATCTTCTTCCTCGTTCTCCCTCTCCCTGTCTTTCTTTATTTCATTTTTACCAATCCAGAATCTTTGCATGGTGAATTAAAACGTTGGCTTTGGTCGTTAAAGTGGACAAAATCATTTTTACCAATCGTTCTTTTTCAGAATCGTTATAGTGGAAAAAATTATTGTTGCACAGTGGTGGAAGTGCTTGAGCGTGAAAACGGAAGAACAAAAGAGAGTTGCACAGTGGTGGCAACAATAGAAGCGTGAAAGGGGAAGAAAAGAGACATTGGACGGTGCTGACAGTGGTTGTAAAGAAGAAAGATGGAGGCAACTTGACTGAACGGAGCGACAATCTTGCTGAACGGAGATGGAGACAGTCTTGATTTGTAGCTGCAATGGAGTGAAAGAGAAGAAAAAGATGGAGTGAAATATGGAGAAGTAGGAAGGGTGCATTACCGACGATTTAGCGACGGTTTTTTTCCTTCGATAAAGGCAAGGTGCATTACTGACAAAATTATCGAGGGATTTTTCCTTAGGTAAATGAAGGGTGCATTACCAACAGATTTCTCGACAGATTTTTCTTCGATTAATGTGAACTGCATTACCGATGGATTTTTTCTTCGGTAAATGCATGGTGCATTACCGACGAATTTATCAACGGATTTTTCCTTCGTTTAATGTGAACTGCATTATCGACGGATTAACCGACGAATTTTTCCTTCAGTAATGATTTTGTCGGTAAAATTCGTCGGTAAGAAAAAAAATGAATTTCGTCGATAAAATCTGTCAGTAAATTAATTTATCGATGGAAGTATTTCCGTTGGTAAAAACCCGTTGGTAATTATCAGATTTTTTGTACTCAGAAGTTACTATATTGTTGACATGACAAAATAAATATTAATTATGGAAGTAATAGTTATAGACATCTACTGCACAAACATTTTTTAAGTAGATCATAACATCCTTAATATACAAATTCTCATCAATGTTACCAAATTCATAACTTTAACAAGTATATTTATTTAAACTCAAACCCATCCAACAATATATACAAAAAATGTAGCAGAAATAATTTTCAAATTAGTAAGAGAAGCAAAGAAACAGCTTGAAACACTAAGATATAACTAAAGCTTTGCATCCAACACAATTTCAATCTTTGTTGTCCAAATTGAGCATTACGGATATATATGCTGCAGTTTGAGGGGGATATTGGATTTTATTTATTTTCCGTTCATATTTGTGCATTTATGTTCATATATTTATATTTTGTTTTTATATTTATTTTCCATTTTTTATATTGTTTTAAACCGTTATATATATTAATTATACTCTCTCCTTATTATTGAATAAGATACACAATTTTCATCCTTTTTTTTTCTTATAATTGCTATAACAAGAGGAGTTAGCAAACAAGGACACCTTGAAGATTATTAGGGATTGTGATTACAATCTTTCTAGGTGATTTTGTGAGTACTGTACCATGTCATATTTGTTTGAATCTTTGAGAATGCATGTGATTTTTTTTCTGATGTGCGAAGTCATTCTATCAAAATGTCAAATGTCTATTGTGTCGTTCATTTTCTTCTGTGATTTCCTGAGGGCATGAAACAATTCAAGTTTGGGGGAGTTGATAAGTGTGAAAATGAGTTATTTTTACACTTATAAATGATCTCAATTTTATAATTATTCATGTTATTACTCAATGAAAAGTTGTAATAGGAAGTAGATTGTTTCGTAAATTATTGTTCAGGAAAAGTTGTATAAATTGGAAGTTGTCAACCAATTATCGCAGAGCGGAAGCAAAAATTCGCAGAGCCAGGAAAATTAATTCGCACAGCGCACCAATACTTGTGCGCTGAGCGAATTATACCAGTTAAAAGGAGGTTTCAATTTTTAAATTTGCATAGCGCACCACTGTGCGCTTAGCGAATTAGAGCAGTTGAATGTATGAATTAAAATTAATTCGCATAGCGAATACACTCTTGTGCGCTGAGCGAATTAAAATAATTAACTGCTTTTAAAAGATGTGACAGACAAAGAGAAACGATCTCCTGACACGAAAAATAGAAAAACGTTCTGGAGAACTGGAGAAGACCATCAGGAGATCATTCAAGACATCAAGACTTCACTTTCTGCAAGGAATTGCTGTAAAGAGTACATTTTAGATGTCTAGGAGAGGCTAGTTTTTCTGTTCATTGGAATTGGTTGTATGACGATACATTAATGTAAATTTCCTGTGCAATATATGTCTTTGTTCTTGTTCTTTTCTTGACTTGCTTTAGATTATACGGAAGTATAATTATTTTTAAAGTTTCTTTTGTATTGGGAAGTATTTTTAGAACCAGAAACGTAAGAAAAGAAACTAAAAGTGACTATGCTAGGAATAACTTCTGTACTTTTGGTCATTCTAAACATCTGATTTTAATGCAAAATTATCTGTTGAATTAATTAAGGAATTAATAATTTAATGGAAAATTTTAGAACTTGCTTTAAGGAATTAAACCAAGATACGCTTTTGTGAATGCTTGAACAGAGAATGTATTTTATCTAAGATGTTACTGTAATGTTAGTCAAAGACCAATTCCTGGCACACCAACTGTTTTATAAAATACCAAAAATAGTTTCTTGTATTGTTTTGTGTATTTTAATGTCTAATTGAGTTATAAAAGGAAGAATTGTCATGTGTTGCACAAGTCCCTTGGGAGAACGATACTTTACTTATCCACTGTATTACTTGTAACGATTTGGTATACTTGCCAAAAAGTTATCAAAACTCCCTACCAGGAAATTCCTTCTATAGCATCAACTTTAAATTATACTCATAGAAATCAATCTAGGAGTACGAATCAATTTTCTAGACCTTCAGAAGGAGTAATAGAAAGTGGGTCATAGTCTATTCCAATTTGAACCCTTACCTTTCAATGTTAGACAGAGAAATATGCTTGAACAAGCTATCAATAAGAGAACTTAATACACCGGTGTCAATGGTGGCTTCTCGTTGAATAATAGCATCGGCGGTGTGGCACCACCGTTGAAGGTGGATGGACTACCAGAGGATTTCAATTGGTGAGAGAAATGAGTTGTCACCGAAGTTAAAATGCAAGTACATACATATATGACAAGTTTAGCTTTAACTTTAAAATTACATTTCAACTAACTACAATTCTTGATTATTATGATTTTTTGAAGTGGTATATGTTTTTTCACTACTGACTAATTATTACAAATATTTAGTATTTTATTTTATTTTTAGCTAACTGATTCCAATTATGACCATGATTTAAGAAGTAAATAATCAGTAATAGTTGTAATAAGTTGAGAATATATTTACTGTGATTGTACAACTTTTGTATAACAATTGAACAATGATTGTGCCAAACAACTACCATATTATTGTTACTCCAATGATTAGGCCCTAAGCACAAGTGACAATTATAGGCTGCTCATAATAAGTCCTCTCCACTCCATATAGCCGCTACATCCAACACCTCCAATAATCATAGCCTATGTTCGTGATAAATTCATCAATAACTTGTTTGTGAGATTATTCTGAGTTAATTGTATACGAGAAGTTATATCAGAGGATGTAAATTTTGACCATCCAAAAAGTAAACTATGATGAAGAATAATGAAAATGAGAAATTGAAACAAAAGAAGGATTTGGAAAGTGTAAACTTTGCTTACAACTGAAATAAAAAAAAAGGATAGTAAACTGGGTTGGATTTTGTGACATCCCAATAATATACGGCATGCATATATAATCTAGACGTCATCAGTTATAATAAAGGAAAGCAGTAAGAGATGCAACTTAAAGTAATTAGGGTATTTATAGCTGAAAATTTAAATCTTAAAGTGCTAGAGAGTAACTCAAAATAACTTAAGTGGAAAGTGTTTCAAAAGAACATAAAAGAGGTAAGAAAGTCCCAGAGAGCCTAGGCAACAACATCTTCATTTTCTTCCAAGACATGCTCCAGGGAAGCCTCTCTTTGCTCTGCTCACATCCAAGTGGATGATCATTGCAACAGGCAAGCACACACAACATGGCACAACACAACAAACAAGCAAGCAAGGGTGAGCTAATTATATAAAAAGCATGCATCACGTCAAGCATAGAATATGAAAAAGTTAATCTCAAATAAAAAAAATTAAGACAAGTATCCTAACATGTTAAATACTAGACTTGATTCGTCCGGACTTTAGAATGAGAGTCGAGCTATGACGGGTAATTGCACCCATGGTGGCTTATGAAACTTGGGTTCCCCACCCTGCCACACTCACGAGGCTAGCCTGTTTCGTGCCTTGGAGCATACTAAAAGCCTCCAAGACTAAGACCTCCTGTTACTCCTCACCACATGATCCAATCCTCTTTACATGAGAAGAAAGGCCATTGGAGCGTCAGGAAGACCCCCAAGACTGAGCTCCTACTTTCATTCTAAAACACTAAGAATCTCACCGAGAGATTCTATAATTTGAAACATATCACAACCACCTTGAAGTCATACCTCTTTACCTTTGATCTCCCATACTTTGAATCATGATCAACATACATGTTTTGACGTCACAATATATTACCATAGTCATCAACAATATACCAAATTACACTCCAAATCATGCTTCTCAAACCAAACAAGTTCATCTTAAAACAGCAAAGCAAACCCAAAAGAAATGAATCAGGAACAGAGTTTTTCTCAAAGCGCACAACACTCGCACAACGAATCCATGCTGATTCACATAACACACAACATAATTCTCCTTGCGAATTAATCTGGCAGAAGCACCCTACCACAGCTCACCGTACTCGCCTTGCGATTTAACTTAATTAAATGACAGACCTAAGGTCTTTCGCATGGCGCACCAGGGCCACACAATGAGAGAGCCTGGCAGAGAGCTCCTCCCAGGAGCGACTCGCTATGCGAAACAATCCGCATAGCGAGTCTGCATGATCTGCAGAACGCCAGTTTTGCAGAATCATGCAACCCATGCCTCCCCAACCACTTCTAACCCTCTAACCCAATTTCTAACACCTCTAATTCATGATATGGACCTATTTAAACTTATATAGTTTGATTTTAACAATTATGCTATGAATCTAAAGTGACTTAGGGTTAACTTTTATTCTAAAACACCAAATCTCACTACTTAGGGACTCCAATTAAATTCTGCCAAGTCTAATGTAATTTTGTTCAGTTCTATGTACCTAACAAGTCCCAATTGACTTGCCTAAACTTCCTAAACAGACCAAATACACTCAACACCCCAAACCCTCAAAATCACTCTTTCACTTCCCATCAAACACCTAAAATGGTTCCTATTTGGTAACTACTTGCTTAATTATCATCACAATAAAAATTTCACTTTCCCCCAAATTGGTCACCGGAGAGGACCCAGATGTCTGAACGCATCAGACTCACCTTCGACGCCAGCACATATGACTAGTCACAACTGACTGGACTAGGCTAGGGCTGCTCTACGATTAGGGATGTGCCAACTCAGGTTTTTAAGGTTCCTCTATCCTACCAACAAGGAAAGGCTCTCAACAATTAACAATTAATTTATTTAAGTTGTCTAAGTTGTCCTAGTATGTTCTAGACCCAACTGCCCAATGTTACTTCCCAACTTACTACAAACATGACCTGATCATTATCCAAGCATCAGTTTCTCAAACTAGGACTAACTTCCACATAATGTACATTGCAACAACTCCAAATCAAAGACCAATTCCAGCAAATCAATTCCAACACAAACAACTTATATCCATCTAATCCACAATCACCAGTTGAATATTTAAACACACAATATTTAAACATAATATCACAGTCTCAGTTAGGGCATCCAATAAAATTAACAATTGCAGAACAACTTCACAAAACACACTAGTTCAACATTCAACATGCAAATATTTTATAAAATACATTCCTACAAAATAATTAGTTCCCCTTATCTGGGTTTCCACAGCAAGCTAATTGAAGACGCCATAATAGTACCCTCAGTACAACGACACATTCATAGGACCTACAACCCCCAATTTGGTGTAGAGTACAACTCTTAGAGCTTGATTGGACAAGAAACACCCAATAAAGTTGCATGCCCTAGTTACACGAACAGTGAAAAAAAAGGGAAAAAATGACTTACCAGTCAGAAAGGAGAAAACGATCGGTAGAATTTGAGCTCTTCACACGGTGAACGCTTGTGCACCTTCAAACCTAAAATTGAATGGCTCGGTGAAAGGAAAATTTAGAGAGAAGGTAGAGAGAACTTAGGGCACAAGAGTTTCTAGGGAGAGAAAGTTCAAGCAAATGATTCAGACTTCTGAAAAATCTCTCCTTAGGCTAAAGTACCTTTAGTCTGATGGGCCTGGCTGCCTCACTTAAGGCCCAACAGCCCCATACTTTAAGGCCCTCAAAGATTTCCCAAGGTTATCACTACAATTTATTTTTATCAAAAAAAAAACAAGTTACAAAAGAGACTAATTAAAAAGTATAATAATATATTGTTAATCTCATTAGAAATCAAATAAGATATCAAAACAAACTTTAATATTGGAGCTAAAAATACTGATAGTTATAGTTATTAAATTACATATAACACTAGTGAACCTGTAAAAAGTGTATTAAAAACATAAATTGAACTCCACTATCGAAGATCGTTCTAGATTTCATATTACAATATTCACCTTGGATTGCTTTTTTACCTTCTAAGGTGTAATAACGTTAAATAAAGACCATTTGTTTATGATTTTTCTAGAAAAAAATTCTTTTTTTTTTTTGTGCATTACTTAAATTTATACACTCATTTGAATTTTATATAGTCTACAAGCTAAAGCAGCAACTGAAAATCATGAAAGAAATAAAAGTCTAGCAGAAAACCACAAAATTCCCAGAAGTCTGATAGAGTCAGTCTATATCTACACTAATTTATACCAAGTTACCAACTATGAATCACACAGAAGAATGTTTATAAGAACCATTCACTTAACCTATACTCTACAATTATAATAAATTATTACGTTATGCAAACTCTTCGTATATTACCTCCTTTATTTATCTCAAAAACATGGATTTACTAGTTCATTAATACCAAATATCTGTATAAGAGGAAAATGTGACATAAGAATGCAAGGAATATGAGAGATAATAGCATAAATTAGAAACACAAATGGTACACTGAATAATTAATGAAAAAGAAAAATGATAAATCATGGCTTTTGAAGAGGAGGTCAAAATATTGTGAGAGTATTCTTGATTTAGAGAAAGAGACATAAATATTGGCCATAAAGTAAAAGAATGATTGAATTTTTTATTAATATTTAACACCTTAATGCTTCACCTTCTTTTCAGTTTATCCATGGTAGGTAATGATTCACCTTCACCATGATGTGATTTTGGGGTTAGATAATACCTTTTAAACCTAGTTAAGAACATTCACAGATCCAAATTGAAATTGAATTGGCAAAGGTTTTTGGGGTTGTTTTGAATTTTGATCATAGCAATCACCCAAAGGATAATATTTTCTTTTTCTGTATGCAGAATTTGGTTTCATTTCCTACAAAAGTGTTTTTAACTTATAATAGTTACACCAAAACCTAAAGGTACCATTTTTAACTTTTAACATAACATCAATTAATTGTTGATTTGTTTAGCAGAATAATGTTGTCTTTAACGGTTCATGTGTTAATAATATGCTAACTGGTTATTCTATCTTTTAAAACTACAAAATAAATATTATCTATTTGATCTAAAATGAACATTAGGAATTATACATGATACACTTAATTTCAGAAAAAAAAAAATCAACTTTCAATTGTAGAGAAGTAAAAATATAGAGACATGTTTTTAACAACTTGATCAAATATTATTAAAATCAAAACCTAATTACTTAATAATTCAACTTGAATCTTAATTTGAAGGATGGTTCACCCTTAATAAAAATGTTAGATAACTTTTTTTCTTCGATTTTCTTTCTGTCTTTGAAGTAACATCTATATGATCACTGATTTTGTTCCTCTTTACTTTAATTTATAAACAACGACTCTATTCTAACATATGTATTTTTTAATCTTTTCAAAATTCAATTCTATGCCTAATTGCGAGGATGACAAATTTTGTTATCCATCACAGTTACTACACCAATAAAAAAAATCAAACAAGTGGTTCTTTTGAGCCACAATAACCAAAAAATTTGGATTCCATTTCTCATCTAAAAACTTGTTAAAGAAAAGTAATTAACTCATATTTATGGAGAAAGTCATAATTACATTTAAAAAAGAACATCTAATTCTTTTTCAGAATCGAAAATGATATGAGAAGATAATTTTAAAAAAGTATTTTATGAAAAATGAAATTAAGAATAAATAAATGCATCGTTAAAATATTGTTTGATCTGGCCATCGAATATACATCTCTATAATTTGATCGTGTTCGATGTTTAAAACTTGATTGAACTGTCACTGACTGACTCCATCTCTAAATTGAGAAAAAAAATATAGAAAATACTAAAAGAATAAAATCTAATCCAATAAAAGAACAATAACTAAATGCAACAAAACTGATAGGAAGACTTAAAAAAGCAATAAATATGTATACATCAACAAAAAATTATGTACTACTGCATAATACGATACGTATGAGTCAACAACTCTAACAAAATACAAAATTTTTAGAAATATTCACAAAATATTAAAAATAACAACTACAAAATAAAGGTTTGCAGAGTACAACCCATCAACGTAATTTCATAGCATAATTTTAAATTTAATCATTCAATTATATGGGAGATCATTTAATGAATCCATACATAGACCTAGAACAAAAAATTTAATAAAACATCAAAACAATAAAAATTAGTAGAAACGCAATTTAAAATTTGGGAAAATGTTAACCTGAATATGATTATATTCTCAGGCTTTTTATTCCCAGAACTTCTATAGAAGTGAAGAAGTAATAAATGTATACCTCCATATAACACATACCTTGTTAAAAGCTTAATACAAAACCTTGCTTTCCAATAACTGTCATAAAACTGGAATTGACTTCATAATATAATGCAAGAAATACTTTAATAGCTACGGATGAACTTAGAAAAGTAACCACAAGTGTATTAAAGACAATAAAAAACTGTATACATATATAGCTGCAATGGCTATAAAAGAAGGAAAATGATATTTTGACACCATTTTTCACACCATTTTGACACTGCACATGTGTCAAAATATAGTTGGACGATTTCAAATTAAAAAAATAAATTTTGGTTTTTCTCATCCAAATATACCCCTGCCTCAACTTTTTAATTTGAAATCGTCCAATCACATTTTGACACGTGTACAGTGTCAAAATGGTGTCAAAAAATGGTGTTAAAATGTCATTTTCCATAAAACAATTATATCTATTACGTCTATCAATAAACCAAATTTTAATAAAATAGACAAAAATTCAAGAACTACAAACAAATAGATGTCATGGGAGACTTTCTTAAACAAATTGTCAATCATTTCAACCCTCGGAGACATGCTCTATACTTCGATATTAGGGGCCACTCCATAGAGTTAACCACCTAAATTCCTGAACAATTACCGCTGAAATTGAAGGAATATCGGTTTGA
This sequence comes from Vigna radiata var. radiata, assembly GCF_000741045.1. Taxonomy (NCBI): domain Eukaryota; kingdom Viridiplantae; phylum Streptophyta; class Magnoliopsida; order Fabales; family Fabaceae; genus Vigna; species Vigna radiata. The sequence continues at coordinate 123,130 of NW_014543814.1, read as the reverse complement.
TATGGGGAGCCATGAGACACGTCCATGCCAATAATGATGGTGGGAGCTCTGGAAACAACTGAGACAGAAGGAGAATGTTCAGCTCCTAAAATAGAATTCAAGCCACCAAGCAAACAATAAATAAAAATCTACCAAAGCAGTATTTAAATAACCTTCCATGAACAAAATTTTAAAAAACCTTTCAAATTTCAATTTTAATGACTAACAATACACATTTCAAGGAACTAGCATAATTATAAAACCATTAAAAAAAATGGAAAATGATATTTCAACACTAATTTTTGACGCCATTTTGACACTGCACACGTGTTAAAATGTGGTTGGACGATTTCAGATTAAAAAAAGTTGAGGCAAGAACATATTTGGAAGAGAAAAACTAAAGTTTTTTTTTTTTAATTTGAAATCGTCCAACCACATTTTGACACGTGTGCAGTGTCAAAATGGTGTCAAAAAATTGGTGTTAAAATATCATTTTCGTAAAAAAATTTACCATTGGAGCTTGTAAAACAGGACCTTCAACTTCACTAAAGCCATAGTGGATAGAAATACCACAATTACGAAGCATAGGTTCAGAACCATAATTGCTTCGACTCAAAGCTTGAAATAATAGAAATTACATCAGCTTCATCGGTAAATGTTTGCATCATAGCAATTGGCACTAGTAAAAAATTGGGTTTTTACAGCGCACATTATGCCACGGTTCACCAGAAACCGCAGCATAATGGTGCGCGGTGGCAGTTCTGTAAATAAAACGAACGAATATGCCGCGGTTCAGCGGAGAACCGCGGCATATACCACAGTCAACCATCCCCTTTGACCCACGTTTGAATAAAAAAAGA
>NW_014543814.1:111771-122156 GCF_000741045.1 Vigna radiata var. radiata | reverse complement strand
AACCGCGGTAAAATCCCCTCGCTGCACTAGTATGGTCAAAATAAATTACAAAGTGACTAACATCTGTCAGCACTTTCATCCTCTCTGGAGGCTTCTGCGTAGACTTCTCCACCAATGAGGATCTTTGGAGTGTGGCTAGAGCTTTAGTATTATGTTGAAGGGATACCAAAGAGCAAAGCTAAGTAAAAAATCTTAATCAGTGATGTCCGATTTCAATTTCATATGGTCAGATAACATAGAATAATGTCTATATTTTGAGACTTCACTCGGAAAACTAATTAAATTTTCAGACATTAGCGACATGTAACAATAATAGCTTGCAAAATCATACCGTATAACACATTTCTGTACAATAAAAAATAACAAATATACAAAATAAACAACTTAAAGGAGGAAAAACAGATAATATAGCATATAGTTTCTTATTTAATTTAAAAAAAAATCAATGGTATCAAATAGTGAAATGTTAATGTTAAATATTTAGAATGAGTGGAATAATCATAACTTAAAAAAACATAAAAAAAAAACTCAAAAAACAACATATTTTAAAAAGTCAGTAAGTGAATTTATTTTCAAAATAAATACAAAAAGAGAACACGATCAAGGTTCATACACATTATAAAAACGAGAAGAAGCAACACTTGCACCATACAAAACTCTAAAAAACTCATAAACACCGGAAAAAATGGTAAATGAAACAATGAAAACGAAATAAATCGACCAGAAACAAAAAATACACCTTAACTGGAGATATAGTAGCGCAAATAAGGAGAAAAGTTAATGAAAAATCGAATTGGTAACCGGAGATACACCTTGTTCTTCACTCACAGTAAAAGAGTGTAATCACAATCTCTAATAATTTTCAGGTCTCCTTGTTCACCCACTCCTCTTGTTATATTAATGGCAAAGAGGAAGAGAGAATTATAAACACCTCTACATCTTGAAGACAACCTACTGCATAAACATTTTTTAAGCAGTTCATAATATCCTTAATATAAAACCTCTACCAAATTTATAACTCTAACTTTATGCACCAAAATGTGTAGCAGAAAAAATTATCAAATTAACATTAGAAGGAAAAAAATCATAATCATGGACCCTTCGTGGAAAACCTACTACACAACCAAGCTAGCTAATAAAAGGAAGAGAAAGAATATTTTGTTTGTATCTGAAAGTAAGATTTTTCAATTTGCATGTCTTTTCTGATAAGGACTTCTGGACGATCCCTACCACCACTAGAATCAGACTATATGTGATCAATTCCTGTACCAAAGTCCAAAATGACAGACATTTAACCAATTAATAATCATTACATACAAAAAAATACTATCTAAAGTAAACATCTCCACTAGTGTTACTTCTATTGAAATTATTTTATTCTCTGTTCATATTTGTGCATTTATGTTCATATATTTTTATACTTATATTCCTTTTTTATATTGCTCTGAACAATTATATATATCAATTGTACTCTCTCCTTATTATTCAATAAGAAATATAATATTAGAAAGTGGGTTTTTAAGCCTAACTCAACCCTATAAAACCCGGCTTGTAAGGTGAGGATTGCACCTCACTTATATATTATAAATTGGCCTTATCTCTAGTCGATGTGGGACTTCCAACACACCCCCTTCACGCCGAGATATAGACATCTCGTGCGTGATTGCAGAAATTGGGTGGTCCAATATTGGCTCGACCACGAGCGGAGTAGAAACAGAAATGCCCACTTAGAACTCGCTAGGATAGGCTTTAACCATGGCTCTGATACCATGTCAGAAGTGTGTTTTAGGCCTAACTCCTCACTTATATATTATAAATTGGCCTTATCTCTAGTCGATGTGGGACTTCCAACAAACCCCTTCACGCCGAGGTATAGACATGTCGTGCGTGATAGCAGAAATTGGGTGGTCCAATATTGGACCGACAACGAGTGAAATAGAAACAGAAATGCCCACTTAGAATTCGCTAGGATAGGCTTTAACCATGGCTCTAGATGGTATAGTTTTGGCAGGTGATGACATCCACGAAATCCAAACTCTGAAGGCTCTATTGAATGCAAAGTTCAAAATTAAAGACCTAGGCCAACTCAAGTATTTTCTGGGCTTAGAAATTGCAAGATCTCAACAGGGCATTAATTTGTCACAAAGGAAGTATGCTCTAGAGTTAGTAGAAGATGCAGGATTGTTGGGATGTCAACCTGTTTCTACTCCCATACAGCCAAGCACAAAATTCTTCAAGATAGAAGGAAAACCCTATTCAGATGTGCAAGCCTATAGAAGACTTCTTGGTAGGTTATTACATCTAACCAACACAAGACCAGATTTATGTTTTGTTGTTAGTACTCTCAGTCAATTTCTTTCCAATCCTTTGAAAGATCATTATGCAGCAACAATAAGGATCCTGAGATATATCAAGAAAAATCCAGGACAAGGATTATTTTTTCCCTCCAACACAGAACATGCTCTCAAGGCTTTTAGTGATTCTGATTGGGCTGCTTGCCCTGATACTAGAAGGTCTGTGACTGATTTTAATGTGTTCTATGGTGCATCCTTAATCAGCTGGAAATCCAAGAAGCAAGATACTATATCTGGATCATCAACTGAAGTATAATATAGAGCCTTAGCTTCCACAACATGTGAAATTCAATGCTTTTGTATTTGCTCCATGATTTGAAATTATTTTATTCTCTGTTCATATATGTGCATTTATGTTCATATATTTTTATACTTATATTCCTTTTTTATATTGCTCTGAACAATTATATATATCAATTGTACTCTCTCTTTGTTATTCAATAAGAAATACAATATTTCATTCTTTCTTCTTTTCTAACAACTTCCTCTTTCTTTTATTATCTAAAAAAGGAAACTCAATTTGGTTTGAAAAAAAGTGTATTAAGGGAATTGACTAATAAGCATGCACTATAATTGATATGCTCTGCATAAAGTGTACTGAGACATAGGATAATAATTAAGAAACCCTATTTAATGTCTCTAATTATTCATAAGGAAAAAAAAAGGTAATTGGGTTTAAATTTTTATAACTAAATACTTGTATAATAAATGTCTTGTATTTTTCTTCCCTTGATCAGTACCTTGTGGCCAATTGTTAGTTTTTCCTAAATAGAAGCATCCATTTCTCCATACACCAAGGGATATACCTTAAAACATAGCCATTTCCTTCAGAGCTCTCGTATGTTTGCAGTTCTTTTCATCTCTACAAGGGCTGGATCATCAAGCATGCGCTATTTTAGAATAAACACAAATGAGATTCCTATTAAAACGAAAGTATAAGAAAAATGTTTTAGAATTCAACTTCGTTTATAGAAGTAAAGAAACAATATAATGAAATAGAAAAAATTAAATTAGATTTTATCCCTTTATTTTGTTTTTTAATTCTTCACAATGTTGGTTTTTTCCTTTGTTGACTTTATTAGTGTGTGGAGCATTTGTGCAATGAAGTTCAACCACTTTTTGCTGTCTGGTAATGAAAAACACACCTTATAAATAATAAAAAATAAAAGAAAATAAAATTATGGTATGATGTTACATCTCATTATATGCAAATTTAATTGTAATTCAAATCTCCCTTTTCTCACTATGTATGATGTGACTGTATTTAAACACTTCACTTAAGTTCCATTGATTTTTCATAACAGTATATTCAAGATGCAAAAATATTTTCTTTTTAATTGTGTGATCTTAAACTTTATTTAATATCAAAATTTTATTATAAAAATAATATTATGATATTTGCAAAGCAAAATAATTTGAAATTTTATGTTAGAAAATGGGTTTTAGACCTAACTCAACCTTCAAAAAACTGGCTTGTAAGGTGAGGATTGCACCTCACTTATATATTATAAATTGGCCTTATATATAAGTGGGGTACAGACCTCACCTTACAAGTCGGTTTTGTGGGGTTGAATTAGGCTTAAACTCCACTTCTAACATGGTATCAGAGCTATAATCAGAGCCTATCTTAGCGATATTTGTTTGGCATATTGTTTCATCCGTTATTGGACCGTTATCGGACCACCCATTAATATCTAGTCTCACGCTCGAGATGTATATACCGAGGGAGATGTGTTGGAAGTTTCTAAAGGTTTATTGTTGTTTGTCTCTACAAGACAGTTTTTTTCTTATTTTCTTTCTTTACATTAATGTGAATTGTAATTTTTATTGAAAGTGTCATAATTCCTATATCACTATTTAGAAAATTGGTTCTGACCTTGCAAGATGAGCACAGGAGCTAAAACAATTTAGGCACCCAACTTTATTTTATTTCTGAAAAATCATAATCAGACACTTTATGCCATAAAACATGAAGTAGAAGTAATTTTCAAATGTCAGGAAGATGCTAACAGATATAACACGGTTTATGATTATGATATTCCTCTTTCTCTTACTAATTTAAAAATTATTTTTGCTATACGCTTTGATATATATATATATACTTGTTAAAGTTAAGAATTTGATAACATAAATGAAAATTTGTATGGAATTAGATGTCATTGGCCACTATAGACAATTTTAGAATGTAATTAACCTTCCATCAACAAAATTTAAAAAAACCTTTCAAATTTCAATTTTAATGACTGACAATACACATTTCAAGATACTAGCATAATTATAAAACTATTAAAAAAATTTATCCTTGAACTTGTTAAACACGACTTTCAACCTCAGTAAAACCAGAATTGATAGAAATACTGTAATTACAAAACACAGGTTTAGAACTATACTTCCACTCAAGTATACGAAAGTGTTTGATTATGGGAAATCTAATAATAAAAAATTCATGTTTACTATTTAATAATTAAGTGACTCGTTTCATAATAATGTTGCTTTAATAATGTTAGAAGTTTTCTAACTATTTAATTAAAATTATAAGAGTGTTTAAAAATTCTAAAAAACTTAGGTTAATGTTGAAGAATTTTTGGATTAATAAAATTCAATTAAATATTATTTTAGATTAAAAAAAATATCTGTTCGAGTTTTGAGACATTTGCAGATAAAAGACTGGTCAACGTTTGATACTAAAAAGTCTAACATTTGAAAGTGATTAGTGCATGTTGAAATGTTGTAATTTTATATATTGTTTCAGATTTAAATAATTTTTATTTATTTATTTTTGTTCAAGAATTTGATTTTAAGAATAGTCTTAAACAAAACCAAGAGTTGTCATGCTTGGATTAAATCGTTTCCACTCTTGATTAAATTTTTTTATCTGTAAAACTTTAGTTTTATAGGAAATGATAAATAAAGATATTTCTTTTTGGCTTGTTGAGAAATTTATATTCAAATATTGATATTTTACAAATACAACAAACAATGTGTAATCTCAGTCTTAAATAAGAATAATAAATTCTGTTTAATCCTATGATATATTTTTATTTGTTCAACTTGTTTATAAAAGGTGACCTTTGTTTCTTTTCTTTTTTTTTCCTTTGTCAATTTCCTAATCTTTTTTCTTATTATTATTTTTCAAACTAAAATGAGAAACACCTTTGTCAATTTCCTAATCTTTTTTCTTATTATTATTTTTCAAACTAAAATGAGAAACACCCTAAAACTGGAGTGAGTTAACTTGTACGTTAATAATTTTTTTTCTATTTTTCTAAATACGTTTGATTGCTTTTGTGATAAATACATTGTTTATATTTTATTTAATTGTTAAAGTCTAACTTTTGATTAAGTATCAAATTTAAACAAAAGAAGGAAAACTTAAATAAAGGAAAACTTGAATTAAAAAAAAAGGGTTAAATATGTTTTTAGTCCCTATACTTTGGGGCGATTTTGGTTTTAGTCTCTCTTTCAAACTATAATACAATTTAGTCCTTCAACTTTTGAAAACTCTGGTTTTAATCCTTTTTACCAAAATTTTAAACTTTATTTGTTGTTTCAAGCACGTTACATTATAGCATTTGGATTGTTTACACTGTTTGACACATTTTTGCTCCAATGTTAACTGAGAAACGCGTTTGAAACAGTAAATAAAGTTAAAAAAAATTGGTAAAAAGGACTAAAACCAGAGTTTTCTAAAGTTAAAGGACTAAATTGTACTATAGTTTGAAAGAAGGACTAAAATCAAAATCGCCCCAAAATATAGGTACTAAAAACATATTTAACCCTTAAAAAAAAAGTGGTGATCCTAAAAGGGTTAAGTTGAAGAAAGGAAACGGTAACGTGTATAATTTGTATTTCTATATCTTTGTATCTTATAGTAAAGATAGAGTATCACCCTTATTTATAAGGGTTATAAACCTCTTACAGGGGAAACGATGTCTAATATTACGGAGAATAATTATATATATGTAGCTATTTTTTTATGGTTGATTGAGGCAAGTAAGAAAGCTATATATGGTTGATATGTTGGCTTTATGCAATTCAACAACCATGACTCTGATCTGGTTGCTTGCACAATGAGAGTAAGTAAATAAGATTGTCAATAAATAAACCATTTTGCATCTTCCTCTCATTTGAGTAATCTCTCGTACTTTGACCATTGGGAGGGTGTCATCTCTTTCTCTTTCTTTATTGGTAGTGGTTATTGTCACTATTGGAATTATTTTATTCTCTGTTCATATATGTGCATTTATGTTCATAAATTTTTATACTTATATTCCTTTTTTATATTGTTCTGAACAATTATATATATGAATTGTACTCTCTCCTTATCATTCCATAAGAAATACAATATTTCATTTTTTCTTCTTTTGTAACATGGTATCAGAAGGAAATTAATTTTTCATCACGTTCTTCCGCAACCAATTTTGTTCTTGCTCAGATCTTCATCCTCTACTTTTCGTTATTGGCTTTCCTAATCTTTTTTCTTATTATTATTCTTCAAACTAAAATGAGAAACACCTTAAAACTGGAGTGAGAGTTAACTTGTACGTTAATATTTTTTTTCTGTTTTTCTAAATACGTCTGATTGCTTTTGTGATAAATACATTGTTTATATTTTATTTAATTGTTAAAGTCTAACTTTTGATTAAGTATCAAATTTAAACAAAAGAAGCAAAACTTCAATAAAGGAAAACTTGAATAAAAAAAAGTGGTGATCCTAAAATGGTTAAGTTGAAGAAAGGAAAAGGTAACGTGTATAATTTGTATTTCTATATTTGTGTATCTTATAGTAAAGATAGAGGATCACCCTTATTTATAAGGGTTATAAACCTCTTATAGGGGAAACTATGTTTAATATTACGGAGAATAATTATATATATGTAGGTATTTTTTTATGGTTGATTGAGGCAGGAAAGCTATATATGGTTGATATGTTGGCTTTATGCAATTCAACAACCATGACTCTGATCTGGTTGCTTGCACAGTGAGAGTAAGTAAATAAGGTTGTTAATAAATAAACCATTTTGCATCTTCCTCTCATTTGAGTAATCTCTTGTACTTTGACCATTGGAAGGGTGTCGTCTCTTTCTCTTTCTTTATTGGCAGTGGTTACTGCCACTATTGTAATAATATCATATTATTGCAAAAGAAACGTTTCTTCAACGGTAATATTCCAACAACCAAATTCTTAAGTGCTGCAACGGCCAAATTATTTATTGTTTTTTATTGTCTTTTATTGATTTTATTCTTTCCTATCTCTATAAATAGAGAACTCTTTCCCCATTCCTAAACACACCAAAGTTCATTCTTTGTCTTTTTCTCCTAAAATTATCCTGGGTATAAACTCTTTATAGAGTTTCTTGCTAGTTCTGTGATCCTCGAATACATTTCGAGAAGTTCCTGTTGTATCCTGGGAGACTTGCGCAACACACCGCGGATAAGTTCTTAAGGACAGTGATCTATGCGGTTCGAGATTTTGGTCAGTATTTTTTACTACAATCTTAAGGACTTAGGTTTCAATCTCGTTACTGTGAAGTCAAAAAGGTATGAGAAGTTAATCCTATCTTATTATTGATAATTGCAATTGTTAATTTTTTTAAAATGCTTTGAACGATAGTATGATGTTTGTGCTCTAATCGGATGATTTATGATGTTAACTTCTTTTTTATTTCTAAACGAATTTGGGAATGGAAAATTTTGAACAGACATATCAGTAACATACATTTAAGATTGTCATCTAATTAAAATTATGAATAGGTTTAAATTTGAAAAGAGAAAATTGGAAGAATTATAATTATAATTATAATTAGGAATAGAGTAAGAATTTTGATTTCCTGTTAATTAAAAAAAATAATAATTTGGGATTGTTAATTTCTTTTGTAAGTGGTAAATTTTAATTATTTTCCCAATTTTAATTAGGGAATTTATTTAAACCATTTTTAATCTTAATTACTCTAGTAAAATCCCAAATTAATTTTTATATCAGATTCTATCAATTTAAATAAAATTAAAATTTTCTTGAATATTTTTTATGATCATGGAAAGTTACCTTTTGGTGATTAATTTAATTCAATGCTTAATATCATGATTAAATATTTCTGATATGATAGGATGATTTTTGAATTTTGGATGATACCTTTAATTATTAATAAATGGCATTGATTATATTAATATGTTAATATCCATTTGGATTTTTAAACCATTGAATTCACTTAATTGAATTCATGTAATTAGGATTTACCTGATTGAATTCAAATTAAAATTCTGTAAATTATTTTTTTTTTTGTATATAATAAAGTTAGGGTTTTGTTCAAATTAAAAAATAAATAGGAAATTACGTTTGAAAGGTGGAGTTGCAGCGTTTCAAGATAACCTTAGGTTATGCTCATATTAGGCTTTGGGTTTGGAATGTGTTGATGCTGATATTAAATGGAATAATCATGTTTTTGGTAAACTAGGTGGAGAAGACTTAAGTTAATTTTTTTTTCATGATAATGATTAATGAAATGGTTGAATATTTTTGTCTGTAGTCAAGTCTTGTGAGTATAGAAATTAAACAAAAATGTCGTGGAGTACTGAGTTGTACTATCAATAATAGTAATATGAAGAATGTCATGGTAATATTGTTGAAATTGTTGTTCTTCCTATAATTTGAGGCACATCTATTTTAATGGTCAACTTAATTTTTTTTTCTGAAGTGATGTTAGCTTTGTCTTCAACATATTAGTTTACTTTAGTTTGGATAAGTAATTTTATAGTATTGTGATCATATCTTCATACATATATATTATGATTTGTCGCATAAAATATTTGGATTCAATATTGTGGGACCATGATGGGTTCACTCCATAACATATAATGGATTGCTATGGTGCATGACATATAATATGTTGNTGTAATGTTTAGGCATGGAATTCAATGCAAGGTATCTTATGATTTGTTATAATGTTAAGTTTGTAGAAATTATTTTTTTTCAAAGATTGACACATGGTATTGGATGGAAAGTTAACGTATGATTAATATAGTGGCAGTTTTGAGTTAAATACTCTAAATTTGAAAATAGAGAATATGTCATTATATATTTATATGATGAATGACATGTTAATTATTGATACATGCAATAAGATACTCTCTAAAAATAAGGTTTCTAGAATCTTAAATATAAGTTGCTTCTAGGTGAAGTTTATGTAATTTTAGAAGTTGGAATCATAAGGAAGGGAGATAGTATATTACTATTCCAAGAACAATATAATGAGAAACTTCTTAAAGAAGTTTGAGTATTATGATTTCAAACCGTATCCCTTATGATCCTAACTCTAAATTAATGAAAAGTAGAGGAGAATTATTATCTCAGCCTCAATATGCCCAGATAATTGGGAGCTTACTGCACTTAATGAGTTTTTATAGACCCTGATATTGCTTATGCAGTAGGTAGATTGAGTAATTACATGCCATTGAATATAGTGGATAACCCACTATACTACAAGGGTATAATGATGCTAACTAGATCTTTGATTCACGAGACAAAATCCACTTCGGGGTGGTGCGATTACATGGAGATCAGCCAGAGAAACAATTATTGTAAGATTAACAATGGAATCTGAGTTTGTTTCTCTCGAGATGACTGATAATGAGACTGAGTGGTTGAAAAACTTCTTAGCGAACATTCCACTAGAAATGAAAACAACTCCATCGGTGTTAATACACTATGATTGCCAATCGGCAATAGCTACAGCTAAAAAGAAGAATTACAATGGAAAGAATAGACATGTACAATTAAGACACCAATTTGGTGAAGCAGCTGCTAAAGAGTGGAACTATTTCCATTGATTATGTGAAGTTAGAATGGAATCTAGCGGATCCTCTGACAAAATCCCTGGGAAGACAAATGATTCTAGAAACATCGAGGGGAATGGGACTTAAGCCACTGGCAAACAAACAAGTGATGGTAACCCAACCTTTGTGATTGGAGATCCCATGAATAAGGTTCATATGGGTAAAAACAAGTCACTTGTTAGTTCTGATTGCACTAAA
>NW_014543814.1:34655-111641 GCF_000741045.1 Vigna radiata var. radiata | reverse complement strand
GATAACAACAAGAATTGTGGGGGTGTATTGTGATTGATAAACCTCTAACACACGTCAAGTGTCTTTGGTTCATATAGCTTGCTACACCAACTACACTGTGTGTTAAGTTTCTTGATCTAAGACTGGTTCATATAGCTTGCTATACCAGCTCTGATGCATTACATCCTATGAGACCCACGATAAAAAGTTTCTTTTCTTTTCTTTCAACTTTCTTTTGCAATAAGTGGGGGATTGTTGTAATAATATCATATTATTGCAAAAGAAACGTTTCTCCAACGGTAATATTCCAACAGCCAAATTCTTAAGTGCTGCAACGACCAAATTATTTATTGTTTTTTATTGTCTTTTATTGATTTTATTCTTCCCTATCTCTATAAATAGAGAACTCTTTCCCCCATTCCTAAACACACCAAAGTTCATTCTTTGTCTTCTTCTCCTAAAATTATCCTGGGTATAAACTCTTTATAGAGTTTCTTGCTAGTTCTGTTATCCTCGAATACATTTCGAGAAGTTCCTGTTGTATCCTGGGGGACTTGCGCAACACACCGCGGATAAGTCCTTAAAGACAGTGATCTACACGCCTCAGGAAATGCGGTTTGAGATTTTGGTCAGTATTTTTTACTACATTATCTGGGTTGATTCTGCCGCTGCGGCATGGAAGGATCTCAAAGATTTGTCTCCCAAGGTGATTATGTTCGAATTTCGCAATTGCATTAAGATCTTTATTCCATGCATCAATCTGATCTCAGTGTTACTGCATATTACACTAAAATGAAGATTCTCTAGGATGAACTTTACAATTTTTGCCCAATTCCTGAATGTCAAGCTTCTTGTTGTATTGTTTCTCAGACAATGAAGGAATATCGTGTGTTATATATATGTGTGTGTGTAAAATACAGACTTATCCTGTTGAGACTATGGCAACAAAACATCAGTGTTACTGAAAGAAATGAGTAAGAAAAACTAAATTAGAAATATATAAGACATGAAAGATGTTACTGAGTGAGGCATTTAATGAGGAAATGAATGTAGCAGTTAGAGTCTATAGTCTTTAGCCGTTGCATTTGGCATCCTATTTTCTGATCATCATGTTCATGAGTTTGTACAGAGACAGCTCATTCACCAGCCACACTAGGATTAAAGTTCCATAATTAATATGCCACCAAAAGTTTGTTATTTCTTCTCATGTTTTTTCCCTTATGATGGTAGATTGAAGGCAACTTCCTGCAAATATTGTCCTTCAACGAACACTGGTGCTAGACTTAACACTCATTAATAATACTAACATTCATTCTCAACATGGAAAATTAAATGAAAATATTAGAAAAGCCAAAAGAACTTTGACCAATTAATAGTAGCTTCTGGTTCTTCTTTGCGTGGTTTATTTCTGATTTGACCACAAACTGATTTTCTGCATCACTGCTCATATTTTTTGGTGGTTTCATTTATAAGGTTAGTTAGAAGTCAAATGCATATCTTTGTTCTTTTTTTCTCTATATTTTTTAGTTAGAAAATTCTTTTTACCCCCTTTAATGTATATTTATTATAGGTATAAAAGAAAGAACATCTCAAATCAACTTCTCTAATATATTTTATCTATATTAAAAAGAAATACAATCTGAACAAAATGTCAAGTTTAAAATATGTATATATAGATGGAATTAAAAGGAATATAAAAAGAAGAAAAATTGTTTTAAGCTATGATAGGTTTAAAGTCTTAAACAATAAAAACAATAAAATAAATTATGTAAAAATTATGAACTATAATACCAGATTGATGCTTGTAGAGAAACAATAGTGCATACAATATAAAAGACATAATATATCTCCACCTGTGTGTTTGATGGCGAAAACTATTAAATTTCAGCAATTCGTATAAAGAAATATATGGAAGTTGTGGATATATGGAAAGCAATTGATAAGGATTATGTGAAATTCCTATTCTGCTAGAAAATCCTACCATATGATGCAAATCAAATTGTCCAAGGAAGAGAAGATCAAGAAATCTGAGACAAAAGTATGCTTGTTCGTTGCAGTCTCATCTTCTATCTTCATTGGGATTATGATTCTGAAGTCGTCACATGAGATATGGAATTATCATAAGATACAGTATGAGAGAAATACAAGAATCAAAGGAATGCGTGTGCTAAACTTGATTCGAGAATTCGAGCGGTAGAAGATGAAGGAAACAAAATCAATTAAAGAGTATTCTGATAGGTTATTGGACATTGCAAGACTCAAGAATTATTGAAAAAAAACTCTTGTAAGAGTGCCTGAAGAATTTAAGGCATTTAGTTTGGTCTTGAAAAATACCAAGGATCTTAATCAAATCACTCTTGCAGAACTTCTTAATGCTTTGCAGGCACAAGAGCAAAGAAGAGCCATGAGGCAAGAAGGTGCCATTGAAGGAGACTTACAAGCCAAACATCATGAGAATGCATAAAACAACAACAAGAAGAAGAAGTTTTGTAAGAAGAATCAAAATCCTATTGGAGAATCTTCAACCAACAACAAATCAGGAGTCAAGAGGGGATCCCACCCTCCATGTCAACATTACAATAAAAAAGGTCATCCTCCTTTCAAATGTTGGAGAAGACCAAAAGCTAAGTGCACCAAATGTAACCAAATAGGGCATGAAGTTGTAATTTATAAGAGCAATAATCAACAAGATGAAGAGGCTAAGATTGTTGATCAGGAAGAGGATGATCAACTATTTGTGGCTACATGCTTTGCAAGCAGTGAATCAAATGAAAGTTGATTAATTGAGAGTGGATGCACAAATAACAAGGAGTTGTTTAGAGATTTGAAGTCAACTAACATTACCAAAGTCAGAAGATCGGATGTAATCCAACGCAAAAGGATTTGTTGGCGCAGGAATTAACAACAATGTGTGGTAAAGATATGTGAGGTCAATTTTGATCCTATCTTCTAAACTGAAGAAGAGGCTACCAGTGATACCTTTAGGTATTGTTCACTTGAGTGGATTTGAGGAAGAGTAATTGAGTGGATTTGAGAGGATTTCAAGATAATGTTTTTTTTGTTGTTTATTTGAGTAAATTTGAAGTTAATCGAGGGTAGATTTGGAAGTAAATTTTTTTAATTCGTCACATAAATTAAATTCTACACTAATTCTTACAAACTTTACTTCTAAATCCACTTTCGTTTATCTCCAAATTCACTCAAATAAACAACAACAAAAATTATCTTCAAATCCACTCAATTACTTTCCTTTAAATTCACTCAAGTGAACAAGGCGGAAGAGAATCTTGCCAATGTCACAACAATATAATGATTTCGTCGTGATTTCGTTCATAGTGCACAACAGATGGTTCATCGAGTTTTAGTGCATGAGGAAAACTCTACAAATGTCATGCTAATAGGTTTTTAGGATAACATGTGCAGATCCAGGGTTATATTGAACTTATAACTACCTTTGAGGAAACGAAGACACGGTACAAGGTGGTTTGTGCTCCATCGTTCTACAATTTTCTATTAGGACGCTAAACTCTAGACCAACTTCTTGTGGTGATGAAGAAGATCCATATATCGGTTGGAATGAAGTCCACAGTTCAAGGATTTCCTAAACGTTTTCTGATCGTGAAACAAGTGGGTTAGTGAGATAGAGTTCTTGGTAAGAAGGCAGATAAGAAAAAGATGGAGTTGCTTTGAGAGGTGACACAGCATTCAGAGAATGAGAAAGCTTGGAAATATGTTAATGTCAGTTTTGGTTCTCGATGTTTTCATGGTCCTAAATTTTAGTCTTTATATACCTTAATTTTAATTTGATTAACGTTGTTTTCTGTTCTAATACTGTTGATGAATCTCGCAAGCTGACTTATAATATGGAAAAATTGTTGTTCATTGAATAAAGATATATATATATATATATATATATATATATATATATATATATATATATATATATATATATATATATATATATATATATATATATTGTTAACGTCTACTCATAGATTGTCTTCGACGATAAGATTATAGATTCTTATAAAGATTATTTAAAGGCCATTTATAATTTTTATGAAATTGCTTGATATTTTAGCATATATTGCCAGAACATTATTATATTTAGGCTTGATTATATTTTGTCCTATTCATTTTGTTTAATTCCGTTCCATTATTAATAAAAGGTTAAGTTTTAGATTACATGTTTAAGGTTGATCCAATTTATTTTTTGTTTAAATTGACCTGAAATTGTAATGTAAATAAATGGCAACAATTTTAAATTGTTACTAAAAAGTAGTTACTAATTAACGTCAAACAAAAGGATCAAATTCCCATTTTTTTAACTAATAGTTTATGATGTTGAAAGATTATCAAAAGTAAGTACAAGTATCAAAAACACCTTTTTTATACATAAAATAGGTTATATTTGATGATTTTTAATAATTAGGTTGATATAATTCCAAGTTGAGTTTGAGTATTTGGTGGAATACTTCTAGGTTGATATACTTGGAATTATATAACATGTAGTCTATTTGGTGGAATACTTTCAAAATAATTCCAAGTAATATTTACTTTTCTTTTTTATTTATTCTCCTTCAACTTTTTCATAAACACTTCTAGGAGAAGAAACTAAAAAGGAAAAACCTAATATATATCTTCATAGGTTTAAAACTAACTTATGCAAAACTTAATCTGCAGAAACTCTCTCGTATTAATGAGCTTCTCCAATGGTTCAAATTTTGACACAAAGGATGCAGATAATCTCATAATTAGGGAGAACTCAAAATCTACCAAATCTCATAATTATTAATGACAATGCTCAAACATATCATATACCTCCCCTCTATCATTAAACATATTTATTTTTCTCTCTGTACATTAATGAAGCATTTACAAGGCTCATTAATGGAGCATTTACATCACTCAAATTTAAACTTGTGATATATTTTCTTAAATAAGTTTGATTCAATCTTATTTTCACTATTGAATATATTTTTTTTCTTCAAATTACTTAATAAATGGTAAAATTTTGTTCTAAATTTCTAGAAAAATATTTATGTGTTTGCATATAATATCTATAATTTTTAACATTATATTAAGTTTTAACTTACCGACATGTTTTACTCAAATAACTTCAATAAATATTTAACTTATTAGATAAATAATATAAAAATATTATTAAATACATAAAATATAAAAAAAATTATTTGTTAAAGATTTAGAATTTATTTCGTTATTTAGTCATTATAAAGTTAGTATAATAATATATCATTATTTATTATTATTATTTTTATTATTTTGTATTTGCATCTAACTTTTAATTTTATAAAATGGAAATGGTAGAAACACTAATATTGAAGTTTCCTCTGAATTTTATATTTTGTAATATATCACAAAATCAAAGATGGTTGAGGATAGTGGAAAGGTGTAGGGTATTTTTGGAATAAAAGAAAAAAGTTAAGATATGTAAAATATTTTCGAAATAAATGAAACTAGTGGAGAGGTGGAGGAACACTTGGAGAGGTGGAGGGAGTAACACCCTACCAGAGAATGGATGCCCATATGTTCACCTTCTTATTAAAGTAAAATATAAACTGTGTGACACGGTTTTTTTTAGCCAAATTTCATTTATACAAAAAGATGCTAAAAGAGTCTGTAATACCATAATCACATACCATTTATGATTTTGATTTTTTTCATTGCTGCTACACGTTTTAGTATATTTACTTTTTAAAGTTATGAATTGATTAAAATATTTGTTACTACACGTTTTGCTATATTTACTTGTTAAAATTATGAATTACTTAAAAAATATTTGTGCAGTAAATATCTTCCTTTGATATCATAGTCTTGTAATATCACTTGCCCCGTTTTGCCAAAAATAAAATCTATTGTTCCTTCAATAAGACACTTCACAAAAAAATGTTTACCACACACAACATATAAAGTGTCTTGATATCCCAACACCTCACAGTTGTAAAATGCAGAGAAATGTCCTGTTAGCCTAAGGCAACGGCTTGATGTTTTGAAGATCCTGCTATATTCTGGAAAGTGATGTTACTCGACAAAAATTGTCCAAGTGTCAACAACTGCATAACCAAAACAAGATTACTTTTAAAATTGTTTATTTTCTTTCTAGAAAGATATTGAACCATGGAAAGTCACATTTAAATAAATTAAAACTAGAGATATAACTAGACATGATAAACTCACCTACAGTTTTAGTGTCCAAGGTACTGTAACCTTCAAGCTTGTTTTTGGTTCCCGTAATGATAGTTATGCCTTTTTCATCCCCAACCAAAAAAATATTAGTCTTGTTAGAAGGAAATATCATATTCTCTTGAAATATGTCCGCTTTAATTTTTATAATAATTCTCGTAGAACTCAACACCGAAGTAGCTGCTATGGCTTTAGAAATGGTAGTGAAATTACCACTATCATCTAAAGCCACAACCACATCATATTTCAAAACCTCCAAATCTTTTTTATCCACCAACAACTCTCGATCCCACTTTGGACTATTACTAACATTGACAATGATCAATAAGGTAACTAACACTAAGATCGAGTTCTTCATGGCTAGAAACAAAAATGCAGCTTGTTAATTGGATTGGAGATATAGCAGCGCAAATAAAGAGAAAAGTTAATGAAAAGCCAAATTGGTAAAAGAAAATTGGTAAAACAAGGAGGTTGTTCTTCACTCACGGAAAAAAGTGTAATCACATAAAAATCAAATAGTGAAATGTTAATGCTAAATATTAGAATGAGTGGAATAGACATAACTTCATAAAAACATAAACAAAATTCAGAAAACAAAATGTTCAAAAGTTAGTAAGTGCATTTATTTGCAAAATAAATACAAAAATAAGAACGATCAAGGTTCATACACATTATAAAAACGAGAATAAACAACACTTGCACTTGCACCATACAAAACTCTAAAAAAATCATAAACACCAAAAAAATGGTAAATGAAACCATGGAAGCTAAATAAACCGGCCAAAAACAAAAAAAAAAAATGTAACTTCTTAACTGGAGATACAGCAACTCAAACTCAAATACTATAATAATTCTTAGAAGAATTGTCTTGTACTTTACACTGAAATGCCAAACTTGATTCTATTTTCTAGGTTTTAGTGTATGTGTCTCCTATGTTAACATATTTATAGATGTGGAAGAAAATCTTGAAAGAATGAAAATATTACCAAAAATTTTGATGTCAAATCATTAAACTAAAATCATTCATTGCTTCTTGAAGCACAACTCCCATATATAGCTGAAAACGTGTTAATTAATGTTACCAAATGTATAAACAATGAATCTTATAAAAAATAATAGATATTCTAACATATTTTCTTGTTTATTTCAATTCTATGTAACTTTATATTAACACGAAACCATACCTACTTTGCAAACTCATGTCTTTAGGAATTTCTTTTGATACACAAGCTTTGATAAGTGTATGAATGTGTTTAACTATGGGAAATCTAATAAAAAATGCATTTTTACTACTTAATGATTAAGTGATTAGTTTCGTTATAGTGCTGCTTTAAGATTTTTAGGAGTTTTCTGAGCACTTAATTAAAATTATAAGAGTGCTTAAAATTCTAAAAAATTTGAGTTAATGTTGGCGAATTTTTGGATTAATAAAATTCAATTCTTTTAAGTAATGTTTAAATATTATTTTAGATTAAGAAAATATCTGTGTGAATTTTGAGACATTTACAGAGAAAAGACTGGTCACTGAAAAGTCTAAAATTTGAAAGTAATTACTGCATGCTGAGATGTTGTAATTTTATATATTGTTTCATATTCAAATAAAATTTATTTATTTATTTTTGTTCAAGAATTTGATTTTAAGAATCATCTTAAACAGAATCATGAGTTTCCGTGTTTGGATTAAATCGCTTTCACTCTTGACTAAATTTTTTTATCTGTAAAACTATATTTAGAACATTAGAATGCATGTTTTTAAAATTGTAAACTAAAATATATATTTTTAAAAATTCAAGGAATCAAAACAAAAATCATAAACTAAATACATATTTCAAAAATTTAATTTAATATGATTGGAAAGAAGTAAAATATTTAATATGATAAAAAAAGAAAGTTGTAATATTGAGTATATAGTTATATCTAAAAAAAGAAAGTTGTAAGATTATTTTATGATCAATGCTAAAAGATCATTTTTGACTAAGTGTCATTTTACTAGTTATGAGATTGGTTTTTCGATACAACTATTGGTGATCTAAATTAATAGAACACGTTTTACTAGTTATTAGGATGATTTTTTGATAATAAAATACACTAAAAATTTTGCAACAATAATGATATATATCAATGACCTTTGATGGATTATAGTCCCAAAATCAGCACAATTTCTCTTCTTCCCAAACCAATAAAGGAAGATATCTACTACACAAAGATTTTTTCAGCAATTCATAAGTAAATATAGCAAAACGTATATATATATATATATATATATATATATATATATATATATATATATATATATAAAAGTGTTTTACTATATTTACTTGTTAAAATTATGAATTCTTTACAAAATCTTTCTTTGTTGTTGAAAAGTCTTTCTTGGTTGGTATGTGAAGTTCAGAAATTTTGTTTATTTTAGAATTATAATCCATCAAATGTCATTTATATTTATCATTGTTGCAGCAAAATTTTTAGTATATTTTATTATAAAAAAATCATCCTAATAACTAATAAAATATACTCTATTAATTTAGACCACAAATAGTTTATCGAAAAACCATCCTAATAGCTAATAAAATGACACTTAGTCAAAGATGATCTTTTAGCATTGATCATAAAATAATTTTACAATTTCTTTTTTTAGATATAACTATATACTCAATATTACAACTTTCTTTTTTTTATCATATTAAATATTTTAATTCTTTCCAATCATATTAAATTAAATTTTTGAAATATGTATTTAATTTATGATTTTTGTTTTGATTCCTTGAATTTTTAAAAGTATATATTTTAGTTTATAATTTTAAAAACATGCATACTAATATTCTAAACATAATTTTATAGATAAAAAAATTTAGTCAAGAGTGAAAGTGATTTAATCCAAACATGACAACTCATGATTCTATTTAAGACCATTCTTAAAATCAAACTCTTGAACAAAAATAAATAAATATAATTTATTTAAATATGAAACAATATATAAAATAACAACGTCTCATCAAACATTAATCACTTTCAAATGTTAGACTTTTCGGTTACCAGTCTTTTCTCTACAAATGTCTCAAAACTCACATAGATATTTTTTTAATCTAAAATAATATTTCAACATTACTTAAAAGAATTGAATTTTATTAATCCAAAAATTCGTCAACATTAACCGAAACTTTTTAGAATTTTAAACACTCTTATAATTTTAATTAAGTACTTAGAAAACTCCTAACAATCTTAAAGCAGCACTATAACGAACCGAATCACTTAATCATTAATTAGTAAAGATGCATTTTTTATTAGATTTTCATAATCAAACACATTCATACACTTATCAAAGCTTGTGCATCAAAAGAAAGCCCTAAAGACATAAGTTTGCAAATTAGGTTTGATTTCGTATTAATATAAAGTTACATAAAATTGAAATAAACAAAAAATATGTTAGAATACCTGTTATTTTTGGTAAGAGTCATTGTTTATACATTTAATAACATTAATTAACACGTTTTCAGCTATACATATGGGAGTTGCGCTTCAAGAAGCAATGCAATGATTTTAGTTTGATGATTTGACATCAAGATTTTCGATAATATTTTCATTCTTTCAAGATTTTCTTCCACATCTATAAATATGTTAACATATGAGACACATACACAAAAACCTACAAATCAGAATCAAGTTTTGCATTTCAATGTAAAGTATAGGACAATTCTTATAAGAATTATTATATTTGAGTTTGAGTTGTTATATCTCCAGTTAAGAAGTTACATTTTTTGTTTCTGACCAGTTTATTTCGCTTCTATTGTTTCATTTACCATTTTTTCGGTGTTTATGATTTTTTTAGAGTTTTGTATGGTGCAAGTATTGCTTATTCTCGTTTTTATTATGTGTACAAACCTACGAACCTTTTATTATGTGTACAAACCTACGAACCTTGATTGTTCTTATTTTTGTATTTATTTTGCAAATAAATGCACTTATTGACTTTTGAACATTTTGTTTTCTGAATTTTGCTTATGTTTTTCTTAAGTTATGTCTATTCCACTCATTCTAATATTTAGAATTAACATTTCACTATTTGATACGATCGTTTTTATGTGTTTACACTCTTTTCTGTGAGTGAAGAACCTCCTTGTTTTACCAATTTTTTTTTATCAATTTGACTTTTCATTAACTTTCTTCCTTATTTGCCCTGCTATATCTCCAATTAACAAGCTGCATATTTGTTTCTAGTCATGAAGAACTCGATCTTAGTGTTGGTTACCTTATTGATTATTGCCAATGCTAGTAATCGTCCAAAGTGAGATCGAGAGTTATTGGAGGATAAAAAAGATTTGAAAGTCTTGAAGTATGATATGGTTGTAGCTTTAGATGGTAGTGATAATTTCACTACCATTTCTAAAGTCATAGAAGCAACTCCTGTGTTGAGTTCTAGGAGAATTATTATAAAAATAAAAACGAACATATTTCAAGAATATATGATATTTCCTTCTAACAAAACTAATATCTTTTTGGTTGGGGATGGAAAAGGCATAACTATCATTACAGGAACCAAAAACAAGCATGAAAGTTACAGTACCTTGGACACTACAACTACCTTGGACACTAACTGTAGGTGAGTTTATCATGTCTAGTTATATTTCTAGTTTTAATTTATTTAAACGTGATTTTCCATAATTCAATATGTTTCTAGAAAGAAAATAAACAATTTTAAAATTAATCTTGTTTTGGTGATGCAGTTGTTAACACTTATGGACAATTTCTAACTAGTAACATCACTTTCTAGAATACAACAGAACCTTCAAAACATCAAGTTGATGCCTTAGCGCTAACAAGACACTTCTCTACATTTTATAATTGTGAGGTGTTATGATATCAAGACACTTTATATATTATGCAAGATAAACATTTTTTTGTAAAGTGTCTTATTGAAAGAACAATAGATTTTATTTTTGACAAAACGGGAGAAGTTGTATTACAAGACTGTGATATCAAAGGAAAATATCTACTGCACAAATATTTTTTAAGCAATTCATAATTTTAACAAGTAAATATAGCATAACGTGTAATAACAAATATTTTAATCAATTCATAATTTTAAAAAGTATATATAGTAAAACGTGTAGCAACAATGAGAAAAATCATAATCATATATGATATTATAGACTCTTTTAGCATCTTTTTATATAAATGAAATTTGGCTAAAAAAAAAACCGTGCCACACAGTTAATATTTTACTTTAATAAGGTGAACACACGGGCACCCATTCTCAGGTAAGAGCTTCTCGACGATCCCTACCACCACAATCCAGACTATCTGTTAACTAATTTCATAAGGAAAAAAAAAAAGGAAATTCGGTTCAAATTTTTCAATTTTTATAGGCCTAACAAATTTCTGGAGAAAAAAATCAAGTCAACAAAAAGTCACAATAGTTAACTAACATAAAAAAAATTGTAGATGAAACGTTGAATTAAACACTTTTTAATTGAAATTCCCCTTCCCATGGAATTGAAATCCTCCAAATTTCCAAACTTTGACTGAAGATAATGTTTAATTATCAGTTTTAAAGATTCAACAAACATTAATAATTAATAAATCAAAACTATACAATTTGTCTTTTGTCTTAGACAAAATACAAAAATTGCACCAAAAATGGTATTATCTAATATTTAAATGCATAAAACAAGAACAATATCTACACAAAAAACTCATCGTTCACCCTAACTCAATAAAACAAAGACAAGGAAACACCAATTTAAAACATTTTTTCAGAAAATATACCAAAACAGTATTTAATTAACCTTTCACGAACAAAATTTTAAAAAACCTTTCAAATTTCAACTTTAATGACTGACAATACACATTTCAAGATACTTGCGTAATTATAAAACCATTAAAAAAATTAATCCTTGAACTTGTAAAACACGACATTGAATCACAGTACAGAGTTGATAGAAATACTGTAATTATGAAGCATAGGTTACTCAAGCTTTGATAAGTATATAAATGTGTTTGATTATGAAAAATCTAATAACACAAAAAATACAACTTACTACTTAATAATTAAGTGACTCGTTTCATTATAATGCTCCTTTAAGAGTTTTTTAGATGCTTAATTAAAATTATAAGAATACTTAAAAATTCTAAAAAATTTAGGTTAATATTGACGAATTTTTAGATTAATAAAATTCAATTAAATATTATTTTACATTAAAAAAATATTTATTTGAGTTTTGAGACATTTACAAAGAAAAGACTGGTATACTAAAAAGTCTAACATTTGAAAATGATTACTACATGCTAAGATGTTGTAATCTTATATATTGTTTCAGATTTAAATAATATTTATTTATTTATTTTTGTTCAAAATTTTAATTTTAAGAATCCTCTTAAGTAGACCACCCAACCTACCACTTCCACTCCCTTTAATCTTGTATTGAAAAACTTCAAGAACATTTGAATAACAATCCTCAACTATTTTTGATGGCACGTCACCACTGACAGAACACATTTGACAACAAATCCACACATCAGTATTTTGTGGTACTTTGTGGTAGTGTACTTTGTTTTGGTTTTGTTTTGGTTTTGTACTTTGTGGTAGTGATATATATGTTGAACATGTTTGTGTTTCTGTCTTCTCACTCCTTTGAGCAAGGTTGAACGCGTTTCACTAAGTCAGAGGGAGAGCTAGAGTCTTCCTACGGTGCTGGAGAAAGTGTGCTGAAGTATGAGTTTGGGAGTGGCCAGGTTCGTATTCCATGTTGCCTCCAACATGAAGAGTTAAGGGTACATGTTGGAACATGGAAAACACTGGGAAACCAGTGAGGGTTGTTAGTAAGAGAACCTAAGGACTCTCGGCTTATGGTTATTAATTAGGTGAGAAAATTGAGGATGGGCATGTTGGGTTCTTGGTGAGGAAGTCCTTGAGGGTGGGAGTTATGCTTCATAGGCTATAAGGTTGGGGAGTATTCACATGAGTATGGGAGTGGGGAGTAGTTTAGTGATGATGAATGGGAAGGAGAAATGTAGGAGTTATTAGGTGAGCATTAGAGAGGGATATGAGAGTCTCATTGGTGAACGAAAGAGAAAGAAAATGCTGTAAAAGGAGGTGGTGCAGGTTTCTAACCACTTGGGGAGAGGAAAGAATTATCGAAGAGGATGGTGAGTTTTCAGTCAGTAAAAAGAAAAAAAAAAATATTTCATAAAGATATAGGAGAGAGAAAGGTAGACCTTGTAGAGAAAGGAGAGGAGAGAAAAGAAAAAGGAACATGATATTTTGACACCAATTTTTGACATTATTTTGACACTGCACACGTGTCAAAATATGGTTGGACAGTTTCAAATTAAAAAAAACTGAAATAGGAGCATATTAAGAAGAAAAAACCAAAGTTTCTTTTTCTAATTTGAAATCGTCCAATCATATTTTAACACGTGTGCAGTATCAATAGTGTCAAAAAAATTGGTGTCAAAATGTTATTTTCATAACCACATCACGGCGGAATTAACTCTGTTTCTGCACATTTAATGGAATACAATTTATACCATATTAGAACCAAACAAAGACATTTTTAAAAGTGAGTATTAAGCATTAAAAAACCCTCTGAATATAAGAACCAAATAAGCAATCAAACCTGAAATATATCATGTATCCTACAAAACTTAAGATTGAACAGAATTTATTATTCTTATTTAAGACTGAGATTACTCATATTACATTTTAGTTTTTAGTATTAATCAATATCTAACATTTTATAGGATTATTAATTATGTTATATTATATTTATTTAATAATTTTTAGATTCTCGTCATTCTATAAAAAAGTTTATACATTGATTGCGTGACGAAGTTTGTGTCAGGTAGTAAATAAGTTTGTCTTTGTATCATAAAGTGAGGATAATATTTAATACTATTTGTGATAAAGTAGCAACACTCTCGCACTCAAAAGTCGTACAAATGGAAAAATCTTATTTCAGACACAAACAAAATGTCCTTTCTCCTATTCATAATATCAGCTAGTTGAGATTGTGTAGTAGGTTTTCCACAACTATGACATTTGAAAATGTTTTACTACACGTTTTTTTTCACCATTAATGTTATTATCTATGATTGAGGTATATGATTATTTATTTCCTCTTTTTACTATTTTTTGTGAGAGTAAAATTTTCAAAATAATATTTTTTGTTTCTTCTGTGTAGTTTTCTCATTTTATTATTATTTTTTTAAAATATACACATTTAGAAAAATTACATTACTTTTATATATTCAATTTTGCCACCTTCTTTTCAATTTTATTAATCATGTCTTATCATCTCTTATATTTAAGGGTGGTAGTTAATATTTTTTTTATAAATTTTGTTCATCTTTTTATTTTTATCTCAATTATAAAAAATAGAAGTTATAATTATTACGATTACAAGTTTATCTAATATATTTAAAATTATAATATTTTCATCTAAAACGTAAATGTTGGAAATGTTTTTATTAAATTTAATTTTGCTTTCAAATTCTCTTTATTTATTTATCATTTTCCATAAGATCTCTATATTTTTTTTCATGCAATCCAATTATAAATATGACATATTTCACAATTCCTTTCATGTGTATTAGTGTCATTCTGACTCCCCGTCATATATAGTCATTTATACCTTCTTTGATTACTTTTGTTGAGAATTTTTTTTTTCTTTTTTTCTCTATCTTCGCCATCGCTATGCAGTTTAGAAGCATATTCATGATACACTTGCATAAAAGTGAAGTATACAGAGATAATAATAAAAAAAAAAAGAGTCAACAGTTAAAAAAGAAGTTGTGCAAGTTGTTAAAAAAAACATTTTCGTTTCTACAAACAACTTAGGACTAAATTCGAAAGCTGATGTCAAAAAACTACAGTTTATCTTAATTTTTTCTTAAAATTTTTAAATAAAACTGATCATAAATCATTTAATGGAAAGCTATGTTGATGTCATTTTGTCATAATTAACATAGATAGATGGTTGATTCAATAACAGTAATCATGTTTAATTGTCTAACAAATGACAATATTGCAAAGTAATCATGCTTCTTTATTACATTTTTCTTCAAATTCTTTAGCAAGAACATAATTTCATACAGGAAGATTATTCATCACTTTTGAAAACATGAATTTTTAAAAATACAATTCTCTTTGAAGCCAACATTGGTTTGAAAATTATTTCTCTTAATAATTTGAAAATTACTTTGCCGCATGTTTTGGTATATGGATTTGAGTTTAAATAAATATAGTTGTTAAAGTTATGAATTTTGATAACATTAATGAGAATTTGTATATTAAAGATGTTATACAAATTCATAACTTTAATAAGTATATTTATTTAAACTCAAATTCATAATATTTATTTAAACTCAAATTCATATACCAAAATGAGTAAAAAAAGTAATTTTCTAAGGAGTAATTTCAAATTAACAAGAGAAGCAAAGATGCATGAAATATTTTGATTAAAATAAATGAAATCTAACGACGATGACAACCAAGGCTAGCTTCAAAGAAGATTGTATTTTTAAAATTAATATTTTCAAAAACTATAAATAATCTCCCTACATGAAACTGTGTTCTTGCTACTAAAGAATTTGAAGAAAAATACAGTAAAGAAGCAAGGTTACTTTAAGGTGTTTCCATATGTTAGACAATTAAACATTGCTACTGTTATTGAATCAACCATTTATGTTATGCTAACTATGAGATAAGTTAAATTTACTCTTTTATTGATATATAGTTTTCCATTAGATGATTTATGATCAATGTTATTTAAAAATTTTAAGAAAAATTAAGGTAAACACTACCCCCATCCCTAGAATGATAGAAAACAGCAATATTAGTTTTACCTGTCTCCCTCGTCCCTTGCCTTCAAAAGCACCTTCAATAGTTCCAGGAAGATCGAGTAACTGAATTTCAGTATCATTATAGTTTATAATCCCAGGAATGCAGGTCAGAGTTGTGAACTCATAAGATGCAACTTCAAAGTGTGTGCCCGATATCATTGTCAAAAGAGTAGACTTCCCCACACTGGAGTATGTAAAGGCAAAAAATGGAATGGGTTAGCACTAAGCAGTTTATAACTAACCGAAATAAAGTGTAAGCAGATGCCTAAAACACGTATACACCCATCCAAATTACAATCATTCAAGGAAATGTAGCCCAATGCCAACCATAATCAACTAGATAATGGTAGTAAATAAAATAAAATACATCAATTAGTAAAACTAAAGGCAAAGGGATATTTTAGAAGGAAAACCTTGGAAATCCAATCAGTGCAACACGTCCATGGCCAAATTTTGTAACTTCAAATCCTTCTCCGCCTCCACTAGAACCCTATCACAGAATTTGATAATAAGATAGTATACCACACTTACAAAAATATTTACCAAGGAATTGCAAGCTTTGGCAGACACAACCATACACTTAGGTATTTCGAAATACATAAATAAGAGATTCACTAACCAGATCCCAAGCAAACCATTCACTAACCAGGTTCCAAGTACAATATTAGTTATCATAGATCACAGTTGGTTAACATTGGAAGGAAGGGTACGTTTGAGTAAACTTTTTTATAAACACTTGTAGGAGAAGAAACTAAAAAGGAAAAACGTAATAAATATCTTCATAGGCTCAAAACTTATGCAAAACGTAATCTGTAGAAACTCTCTCATATTAGCTTCTCCAAAAGTCTTATTATTAACTTATACATAGGCAAATTTTAACTTATGGAGAAGTTTATTTCATTTATTAAGGAAATAATATATACAGACAGACCTAAAGAGGATTACAGAACAAGATCTCCTAAAGAAAGAAAATGGAAAAGCATAAAAAAAAAACGAACTGAAGCAAAAAATTGAAAAGGACGAATTGCTTAGTAATTGATATGATAAATTTTTCTTTAGAATGAAAATATCTGAAAATTATTAAATAAATATAATATAACATAGTTAATGATTCTATAAAATGTTAGATACTACATAATACTTAAAACTAAAATGAATGCTCTCGCTTAAATAAAGTATTCAGAGAACAGTAGCACCGAGACATACACGATGATGGGTAGAAAAACCTAAAAGAATAACAAAAATAGACAAGGAAGCAACAAAAACAACAAAGAAAGTATTATGGGATATTGGGATATTGTAGAAACTAACAGAGATTCCAACCGCAACTTCTTATTAGCCTTCTTGTCCTTCCTTCTATCCTTCTGTCAGCCAAATCTCACTGTTGACTTTTTTCCAAATCACTTTCCATTTACTTCCATTTGGAAGGTTCATGTACAAAGGATTGGGTAAGTCACCACCATATTTTGCAGTGAATGCATTTGGTATTTTCTGGAAAAGTAAATTGGTGGTTAGTGTGTAATAATGTTCATAAATCTCTATTAATTAGACATATAGATATAAAGGAAGTGTTTTTACCGATTTTAATCGGTGAAAAATGCTCAGATCGAAGAAGGAGAAGGTTTAACCGATTCACATCGGTGAAAGGAAGGGTTTTTTCTTCAGAAATGGTGTTTTTGGTTCGCTTAGGTTTTTGTTTAGGAGGAATTTTGATGTAAACAGAAAACCAAACAGAATCAGTTTATACATTTCATATAAAAGGTTGTAAATCTTAGAGATGCATTTAATCAGAAAATTTTCAGTCTCAATACCTTGTGTGTGTGCCTTCCTTTGCTCTCTTGGTGTTCATCATCTTCATCATCTCTCCAGTGAGGAGTGTCCTGGAGGCTAGGAAGTTTTTCTCTGGCTTCTCTCTAGAAAGATCAGAGTGTGTGTTGCATATTTTCTCTCTTACCATGCTTTGAAGATTGGTTTTAAGAATAGTTTGGTAGAAACTGATAGGAATGTCAGCAATGGCTTTCATGCCTGTAGTTGGAATAAAACGGTAGAAACTAATAGAGTATTAAAAGGAACAAAACCTAGGAATGAGGAAGAAGAATGTATTGCAGAGAATTTATAAAAACAAAAATGAAGAAATCTTACTTGAAACACTGAAACAGAATCAACCTTTCTTCTCGTCCTCCTCCGCAATAGTCATGTTGCTTCTGGGACAATAAATTCGTACAAATTGAAAAATATTGTTTTAATTTAAGATATTATTAATATAGGATTTCATAATTTTATCACTTTTGTTTTCAATTTTTTTAAAAAATTATCTATATTAATTTTAATATCAATTTTCAATGCCTATTGAATATAACTTAAATATGTTTTTTTAGCTTAACCAATATAAAAACATACAAGTAACCACTGTTTTAAATTAATTGTGATCACCAAAGTTTCTAAAAATGATATGGGATGGTGGAGGGTTGCATCCGAATTTAGTTATTAATTATGATTAAACAACAGAAAGGATACAGATAATTTCATAATTATAGAGAACATAAAATCTACCTAAGCTTATAATTGTCAACCACATTGCAGAAAGAATCATCATACCTGCAGTTACAGCATGCAGTAGTCACTTTCAAATATCAAACTTTTCACTATCAAATGTTCATCAGTTTATTGGGAAATGTGAATCTAAAATAATATTTAAATATTACTTAATTCAAATATATATTAAATTTTATTAACTCAAAATTTTATTAACATTAACTTAAATTTTTAAAAAATTTTATGCATTCTTGTAATTTTAATTAAGTGTTTAAAAAATTTCTCGCACTATAACCAAATGAATCAATTAATCATTAAATAGTAAAGATGATTTTCTTTATATTATTAGATTTCTCGTCTTCAAACACATTCTTATAAATATCAAAACTTATGCAATAAAAGAAAATCCTAAAGATATGAAATGATACAATTTTATTGTAAAAAAATAAAATAAGTTACTTGCAATAAAATAGAATATTATAATAAACGATATTTTAAAATATGAAACGAATATTTTATTTTAAAATAATCTAATAATATAAATATAAACTTTTAAAGCTCAGTTTATTATTTAAATATATTTTATTTCTAAAACATTGTTTTTTTTTATTTCTCTTACATCTTTTTAGCTTTTTTTCATAATTGGATTTTCTGTTTGATGATCAGGAAGTGTCTAGGCGATCGTGGCGTCGAAGGCTATAATCTTTATCGATCAAATTCATATTTTGAGTTGGTAAGTTGTTTCTCCTCTTTCTCCGTACATTCTTGGACTGTGGTCATGCAATGATTTCTGTTTGCATAAATCTTGTTTTTCTCTTCAAATTTTAGCTCAAATTAGGTTCTAAGGTTAATTTCATATCACCAACCGGTGATTTGTAGGATTTTCTAGAGTTGCCTTGCGGTGCAAGCATCTGTTGGGATTTCGTTGAGCGGTGCTATTAATCAAAGGTAAGGGGAGCTAGATTTGATTTGAATTAAAATTTGTTAGTGTATGCATGATGAAATTTGTGAATATGGAGTTGGTTGAACTAAATTTGGTTTTAAGATGTATGTGATGTGAAATTTGAATGTGGTAGTGTGCAAATTGGTGTTCTACATAATTAAGCATGTTTGGATGCGGTTTGATCTGTAATTGGCAGTATGAAATGTTAGGAATCTGTTAGGAGGGTGTTTAGTTTGAGATTGAAGTGATCTATGATTGTTTTAAGTCATTTTAAAGAAGTGGAGTAGTGAAAATGAAAATTAGAGGTTAAATGCTTAATTGGACTGTTGGAGCAGCTTTGGTAAGTCAAATATAACTTGTTTGAGCCCTTAAGTTGGTCAAAAAAGTGTCAAAAGTGAAAGATTGAATTTTGGGTCTATAAGTTGTGATTTTAGAGGTTTTGAAGTAGGAATTGGTACATAAACACTTTAGAATGAGGGTAGGAAGGTTTAAAAACGTTTAGTCAAGTATAATTAAGTATATAACACAATTTAAGAGAGTTAGAAGTTGGAAAAATAGTTAGAATTGGTAAAAGGAGTTTGAGTTGCATAATTCTGCAAAATTCGTGCTGCATAATTATGCAGACTCGCTGAGCGAATCAATTTGCACAACGAGTGGTCATGGCGAGTTGCTCTATGTCTGAGCAATTTGCATAGTGAAGAGGTTCGTTGTGCGAATGGTTGTGGGGTTTGCTCTTTGTCTAAGAAATCCGCATAACGAGGAGGTTCGTTGTATGAATGATTGTGGGGTTTGCTATCTGTCTGAGGATTCGCACAACGAATAAGGGCACTGAGCGACTAGTTGTGGTCTGGGAGCGCTGCCAGATTTATTCGAATAACGAAAAGGAGGCGCACAATGAGTGTTTGGGGGGTCTAGACCATTGTCTAGATTTCCACATAGCACATTAGGGGGTGTTATGCAAGGGGTTGAGGTCTAGTACCATTGGAAGTTTATTCGCACAATGAGGTGGGTCGTTGTGCGAAAAACCTCTGGATTCGCTATGCGTTGAGCGAATGGTTCAAGTTTTAGTTACTCTTTAATTCCTTGTTCTAGTTTGATTAAAATGAAGTTTTAGATTCAATGTGAAGTATGTATGATGGTGTATTATAGTATTTGATTGATCATGTTATTGATTGTGTTTCAAAGTAAAAGTATGGTTTCAAAGCGGTGAAAGTAAGTTCTAAAGTGAGATCTCTCGGTGAGTCTCCAATAAGTTCAGGATGATTGCAAGGAGCTCGGTCTTGGAGGTTATCCTGAAACTCCAATAGTCTTTCATTCTCATATAGAGATGATGAATCCATGTCGTGAGGTGTAGCCGGAGGTTTTAGTCTTTGAGGCTTCCAGTATGCTCCAAGGCGTGGTACAGACTAACCTCGTGAGTGTAGTAGGGTAAAACTCATTAGTAATGACTTTGCAAAGTAGTAGAAGCCACCACAAGTGCACAACCCGCCATAGCTCAGCAATCATTCTAAGTTCGGACGGTCTAAGTCAGTGTGGCATCATGCATGAAGAATTTGTGGTGTATATGAATGGTATGATTGTATGAAATGTAGTTACTATATATATGATTGCTCTTTTATTTAAACTAGCTCACCCTGTTGTTTGTTGCTTGTGTTTTGTATGTATTGAAGTTTCTTCCTTTGCAATGATCATTATGTGGGTGTAAGTAGAAGGAGATGAGGTGTCTTTGGAGCAGGTGTTGGATGGCGGAGATATCGATATTTAGTAACTTAGTTTAGTTAATATAGTTTTATATATAGTTTTGGAATACTAAATTGTATGTATATAAAGTTTTAAATTCTATAGTTATTTTGGATAACTATTCTATGATATTATTTATGTGACGACTATAATATGGTTTATAACTATATTTTGGGATGTTATAATTCAATTTTTCTTTTATGCAAATTAATTGTTCTATTGATTTTTTTTATCCTACACATAATTAATGAAAAAAAGTCTTTAATGTAAAATTAATATGATAATAATAGTTAAAAAAATTAAAATTATTATATCAAAATACTTTTGTCGTGCGAGCATTTTATAATATTTTATTGATTTAAGTCTAAAGAAAATTTAAAATTAACATTTTAAAAACAAAAATGCAATGTTTAAATTTAATTTAGTATAACTTTAAAAGTAAATATAATTAAATTGTGAACTTGTAAGATAATCACAGTAGTTCAAACAATTTAGACACCCAATTTTACTTTATTTTCTTAACGATAGCTTAAGGGTATATCTATAATTTTGAAAACTAAAGATGATGTGAAAACTGAAAGTATCTCCGCATTTATAACTATAAGTTTTCCCACCCGTGACTCTGCTGTACGTTTTGGCATAATTAATGTTTTGGATCCATATCATATAATTATGATTTTTTAGAGAAAGAGTTAAGATGCTAGTAATAAGAGTCTACTGCTTATAACTAAATTCGAATATTGATGTCAACAAACCATATTTTCTTTTAAAAGCCAATGTTCAAGTTGAATTTAAAAATGTTTTACCAGACACTGCCTACCACTTGAATTATCACTTTGATAATATATTATTAGAGAATTTTGATTAATAAAAAAAATTAAAGAGTAATATAATAAATTTAAAATAAGTGTAAAAATATTGTAATATCAAAACAATAATATCCAAATATTAGTTTTTGTATGTTGAGGTATTTTCAACAGTTACATGTAGCTTAAAAATTTAAAAAATTTCTTTTTAATATTTTGAGAAACCTTTTAAAATAAAAGTATGATAAAATTTTCAATTCCTTCACCTTTAAAATTATAATTGTGGTAACTAATCATATTACAATTATAATTATGGTAACTAATCCTATCAATTTACTGTCTTTTATGGCCATAAAATGAGAAATAAAGATATAGAGATGCCAACTTTACTCTATTTTTGTAATGAAAACAGTATAAAATATTTATAATAAAACTTTTTCATAGTTAAAGATTTATAATTAAATATACATCACGTTACGAAAATATGTTAAATCTTAAATTAATAATTTTTCAATAACTTTATGTGTTGAAATTAAGCAGAACAATTATTATAATTATATATTTATTTATTTATTGTTTTTGAAGAAAGAAACAAGAGTTTTACTTACTAAAGGAATTGTGAAATCTCTCCATATATGATTGGTTACGTTGTTATTATATTTTTTCATGCGAAATCATAAATAAAAATAGTTTTTGGAAATTAATATATTTTTTTAGAAATTATAAATAAAGACATTTTTCCTTTTTTAGTTTAAAAAATCATTAACAATAAGACACCTAAATGTTTTTGTATGAACTCTAATACACATTTAATCTTTTGACAAATCAAGGATATTTTCCAATAAATACTAAGATATTAACAAGTTATATTAAAAATGTGTGAAAGTACTTGATTATAATAGACAGATATTAAAGAGTATAATCATAATCCCTAATAATCACAAGACATCCTTGTTCACCGACTCCTCCTTTTATAGCAATGGCAAGGAGGGAGAGAAAATTATAAACACCTATTAATCTCTAGGAACTTAAAAAGGTAACGAAAAAGAGCTAGCTCCCATCACACGTTGATCATCTGATGGGCAGCCCAAAATCAGCACAATTCCTCTTCTTCCACTGACCTACAAAAAATGACATCTACTGCACAAACATTTTTTAAGCAGATCATAACATCCTTAATATACAAATTCTCATTAATGTTACTAAATTTATAGCTTTAACAAATATATTTTTTTAAACTCAAATCCATCCAACAATATATACCAAAACGTGTAGTAGAGTAATTTTCAAATTAGTAGAGAAGTAGGAAAATCATAATCATAGACCGTGTTATAGACTCTTGCTCTGTTAGCATCTTCCTGTTTTCAGAAAAGATCATGATCATAGATAATAATATAAATGGCGCCATAAAACATGTAGTAAAACATTTTCAAATGTCATAGCCGTGAAAAATCTACTACACAACCACAATTAGCTGATAAGAGGACGAGAAAGACATTTTGTTTGTGTCTGAAATAAGACTAATCTCCATTTGCATGGCTTTCCAGTGTGAGAGTGTTGCTACTTTACTCATTTATAATTTACTCATTTATAATTGGATTGCATGACAGACAGAAAAGTAAATTATTGAGTTTTTATGGAAAATGATAAATAAACAAAGAGAATTACAAATCAAAATTAAATTTAATTAAAACATTTCTAACATGTACGTTTTAGAATTAATTAAAACAAAGCTTGATAATAATATTATAATTTTAGATATAATGTTATATAAACTTATAATTGTAAAGATAATGATATTTAGACAATATTTTTTTTACAACATTTGAACATATTATTATCCTAATCGTAATAATTTTAACTTTTGTCTTTTTACAGTCGAACAAAATTAAGAAAGAAATGTTCATAAAGCTTCCAAATGGAATTGAATGGAAAGTGAATTGGGAAGAAGACAAGGGTGAGATTTGGCTCAGAAGTTACTACACCTTTGACATGACAAAATAGATATTAATTGGTTTTTGACAAAGTAGAAGCAAAGGAACAAATGAAATTAAATATTTTGATTCTAATGGAAACAATAAATAAGCAATAAGCAATGTGAAGAATAAGAAACATGAAGAGTCTTACACACCAAATGAATTTTTAACAAGTCCATATTTATGATTGGTTAGGTGACACACAAATGAACTTAGAAAGATTATTATATTTTTATGTGAAATCATAAATAAAGATAGCTTTTGGAGATTATTATATTTTTATGGAAAATTATAAATAAAGATATTGTTTTTGGCATGTGGAGAAATATTTATATTCAAATTTTATTCGATTATAATGTGGAAGCAAAATCATAACTTTAAACATCGTCTATTCAAAACGATAATCTCAAATGATCTCTTTTACATAAAAATACCGATTTGAAAAACTTTTAAATAATAAATAATCAATCTCGAAATAAAATATCTCAACTCTCGTCAACTACTTCGATCTGGTCTTATCTGCAACGCAATTACTCTCGTACAAGTACGATTATCGTAGATGGAAACCACAACCACAATATGTAAGGGTGAACAACCAGAAATATCATAATACACAATATACAATAATCATATTAATTATAGAGTAAAATAATTATCGAAACATTTCTCATCATAACATTCCAACACAATCAAACTATTCATAACCAGTGTCGTTTCCTTCTAATGTGTCATCATAACATGTTCTCACTTATAGGGTGTCATAACATGTTCTTACTAACAGAGCGATTTGAGTCATTTTTCATCGCAACTTCAAACCTATTTCCCTGACTTCTCAAGAACTAACGAGTAAAAATACTGATACTATGTGCACCCATACACTATACTCAACACAAGCCAAAACCTTTTAAACGAGACATTCGACCCTCTCGAGTCCTCTTCCAACTCCAACAAAAACGAGGTCAGTCTTGTTAAAATGAACGTTTAGATTCTCTTGATATATTCTACCTTTTATTTTTATAATAAACTTCTGGGGACTATAAGCAACTTGTATTGCTTTCAAGATTGTAGTGAAATTTCCACTTTTATTAGAAGTTACTAGTATATCATAGTGAAAATCCGACAAGCTTTATCCGTCCTATAGCATTCCGTGCTGCCACTTTGACGGATTAAATGCATGAGCAATGTGACTAAGATTATGAATGAGTTCTTCATGTTAGGGTTAGTAAATATTACTTTGTAGATTTACATTAAATCAAACCCATATAAATACTAAGTATTAAATGATCTAACAAACATGTGAAGAATTAACTTAGCAATTAAGAAAACATTAATTCATATTTTGAATAATATATACGTAATTCTAAAATTAATTAGAAATTTTAAATAAAATTTAAAAATTCTACAAAACTTCATAATAGAAACACATTTTTTAAATAGAAATTTTGTTAAGTAAACAAACTTCCATTAAAAGTTAGATTAGATTATAGTAATTAAAATTCACTACTTTTATAGGGAGCACCCCTGAGTAATGGTAAGAAATTCCACAAAACTTCTTGACAGTATAAAAACATTTTTAGAAAAAGAAGTTTCTTTAGTTAACAAAACTTCCATTAAAGTTGGATTGGCCGTAACTATAGTAATTAGAATTCATTCTACTACTTTTTGGCACTCTTATCATATACGTGCACCACCACCAATTTATTTAAAACAATATTACACATGTACCCCTTCCTATGTAGCATTAAAAAAGAATCAAACATTTAAGGAGGTCTCACGATAGTCAAATTCCAAATCAGTGGACCGACCTTTATCTCAAAGGTTCAGCTTTGAGATAATAATTATTAGTGTAATATATAAATATTAAATACTATTTTTAATATGTAATTAACTTTTGAATTGTTTGAAACAATATATATAAAAGAAAATATATTTATTTAATTTAATGACGCACTCCGTTATCATCAGTGTCATTTTCTTTGCCAATAAATAAAGTATCTATTTGTTATTAGCCATATGAAACATAGTGCATTCTTCTTCTTGCACCTTTACTTTTCTTTCTTTGGTATTCTTTTTCTTCTTTTTCTTCTTTTTCTCTTGATCTCTTTCTATTCTTCTTATATCATTCTATGATGTATTTTGATTTTAATGAAAACTATAAATAAGCAATAAATAATGTTAAAAATAAGAAACAAAAAGAGTGTTACACACGAAAGGAATCTTTAACACGTTCATATTTATGATTGGTTACATG
Source organism: Vigna radiata var. radiata (assembly GCF_000741045.1). Lineage (NCBI taxonomy): Eukaryota > Viridiplantae > Streptophyta > Magnoliopsida > Fabales > Fabaceae > Vigna > Vigna radiata. The sequence goes on along the minus strand of NW_014543814.1, from coordinate 85,367 downwards.
ATACACGAAAGAATGTATAAAAGTTATTATATTTTTATGTGAAATTATAACTAAAGTTAGTTTTTGGAGATTATTATATTTTTATGAGAAATTATAAATAAAGATATTTTTGCTAATAAGAGGAGGAATTTGTTTGTGTCTGAAGCAAGATTAATCTTTATTTGTATGGTTTTTCGGTGTGAGAGTATTGCTACTTTACTAATTTATAATTGGATTGCATTACATAGACAAAAAAGTAAATTATTTTTTTATGGAAAATGATAAATAAACAAAGAGAATTATAAATCAAAATTAAATTTAATTAAAATATTTCCAACAAGTACATTTTAGAATTAATTATAACTTGTTAAAAATATTATAATTTTAAATATATTTTAAATAAATTGTAATAATTTTAACTCTTATCTTGTTACACTCGAACAAAATTAAAAAGAAATGTTCAAGCTTCCAAATGGAACTGAATAAAAAGTGAATTGGAAAGAAGACAATGATGAGATTTGACTCAGAAGTTATTACACCTTTAACATAACAAAATAAATTTTAATTGATTATGACAAATTAGAAGCAAGGAAACATATGTAATTAAATATTTTGATTCTAATGGAAATAATAAATAAGCAATAACGAAGAATAAAAAATAAGAATGTCATATTAGACAAGCTACTGGTATACGCTACTAGTATCCATAAGGAAAGCCTGACAAGCTTTATCTGTCCTCCAACATCTCCAGCTGGCACTTCGGTGGATTAAATGCATTAGCAATGATGATGAATGTCACCATGATTTTGAATGAGTTCTTCATATTAGACTTAGTAAATATTAGATTTACATTAATTAATGCATATTTTGAATAATTTATACGTAATTTTAAAATTAATTAGAATTTTTAAATAAAGTTAAAAAATACTACAAAACTTGATAGTAGAAAGAAAAATAAATTTTGTTAAGTAAACAAATTTCCATTAAAAGTTAGATTAGATTATAGTAATTAAAATTCACAAGGCATTAGGATGTGTTCTTTTGTAGTGATGGGAAGGAGATAATTTGTAGGAGATGATTTAAATGAATTTGAGGATAATTTTGTTGTTGTTTTTTTTAATGGATTAGTGGATAATTGAGAGTGGATTTGAGAGTAAAGTTTATAAGAATTAGTGTAGGATTTGATTGATGTGACAGATTTAAAAAATTAGTTTAATTGGTAGAAATTAAAGATTATCAAAATGCCCCAATTTATAAAAATAATATAAAATTATAATTATTAATGTTATAATTAGTAAAAGTTGAAAATTTTATTGGTAAAAATTAAAGATTATTAAAATTCCCATAAAAATAATATAAAATTATAATTATTAATATTATATGTAATTCTAAAAATTATTATAAGAAAAGAAAAAATATAAATTTTTAATATGAAAAAATTGTATTATTATTATTATACTATTTATAATAATAATAATATATTATTATTATTATTATTATTGTTTATTATTATTATTATAATTATTAAAACCATAAAAGTAACATAATAATATTACACCAAATCTCTTCAAATCTTTCATATACGAGAGATGGGAGTTGGTAATCAATCTCGTATTTCTATCCGTGTCATTATTTTCATTTTCTTTTAAGTGAGCAACAAAATTTTTGTATTTTCATCTTCTTAAATCGTATCTACACTTAAATCCGTTTAAACGAACAGAACAAAATTCTACAAAACTTTTTCACAGTACAAAAATATTTCTAGAAAAAAGAAGTTTCTTTAGTTAACAAAACTTCCATTAAAGTTGGATTGGCGGAAACTATAGTAATTAGAATTCATTCTACATTTTCTACATTTTGGCACTATTATCATAGGTGCACCAACCACCTCCAATTTATTTAAAACAATATTACACATGTACCCCTTCCTATGTAGCATTAAAAAAGAATCAAACATTTAAGGTAGGTCTCACGAGAGTCGACTTGCAAATTAGTGGACCCACCAGCTTTGAGATAATGATTATTAGTGTAATATATAAATATTAAATATTATTTTTAATATGTAATTAACTTTAATTGTTTGAAACAATATATATAAAAGAAAATATATTTATTTAATTTAATGAGGCACTCCGTCATCATCAGTGTCATTTTCTTTGCCAATAAATAAGGTATCTGTTTGACATTAGCCATCTGAAACACAGTGCATTCTTCTTCTTGCACACTTTTCCTTTCTCTGGTATTCTTCTTCTACCTTTTCTTCTTTTTCTCTGATCTCTTTCTATTCTTCGTGTATCGTTCTCTGATCTATTTTTCTCTTATCTCTTTTTCTCTGTTTTCTCTTTCAATGCTTCTGTTCATGTTATCTCTGTATCTTCTTGCCTTTTTGTTACTCGTATTTTCTTTTTATGGTTTGATAACAAACATATTTCGCACAACTTCAATGGAATGTGTATATACTCACGTGTACATACTTCATCCTTTCATGAGTATGAATGCTAGTACACTCCCAAGGTAGAAACGAGAATGAATGCTAAGTTAACAGTCATGTGTTGGTCATTTAGTTGTGTCAAGGAAAGATAGAAAGAAAGAAAAAGAAGCTACGTAGTTTTTTCATTTAGGAGCTTTTAATTTTGTATCATTTTTTTGCAGATGGCGAACCATAAATGTGATGAAAACTCGTTGGATATTTAAATATTTTTCTTTACGTGGAAAATTAGGGTGTATTAGTGTCTGACTCTTCATAAGTCATGCTTGTTGTTCTAATACTTGAGCTTCTTTTTTGTCTTGGTTTCTTGTACAATATATCATTGAAATATAGCTTTGGTTGCATCTTGTGTTTTGGCCCTTAAAAACTAAACATAATTTGAAAAAATTTCAGAGTTAAAATCGATGAAAGTTATGAACTCTAACATGAGTGGTGAGCTGGAACGATTGAAGAAAGAGAATGACATGATCACAAAGGATCTGGAAGAAAGAGAATCAAATGATGACAAAGGATTTGGCAGAGTAAGGCACTAATTGGTAAGTTGAAAGTTACTCAGGAGAATATGCTGATGAGGATGAAATTTATTAAAGAGAATGAACAAATCATAAGGGAGCGGGAAGAGAGTGAAGTTCCAAATGATATATAGCGAAAGAATTTTATCAAAGAAAGTCGAAAGGTTAGTGACAATAAGAGCCTTTAGATTTATGTTAAATTCAATGGAAGCTTATTTATTCTTTTTACCAGTATGAGGTAGAACCATGAAGGATGAGTTTAAATTATAATATAGTTTGTTCTAATTTAACAAGTTGGTCCGGGAATAATATATTAGTGATGGTATCATCACGTTGAGTATGAAAATCTCAAAGCAAAAGTGGTTGAGCTCGAAGAGTCACTAGAAAAGTAAAATGATTTCAACCAAGCTCTAATCATCAAAGAGTGTGAAATTACATATGAGCTTGAGAAAGCTCGGAAGAAATTGATGGAGGTGAGATTTTTATATTAACTTGGATTTTCTTAATTGTGTTTTTATTTGATTATAGAGTGATGCTTCTATGAACGATTGTGGACCTGGTCACACAATTTTGTTTCTAGTCCATTTCATTATATGTGGTTCAATTGCAGAGAGATCGTGTCTTTATGACAATATTTGTGTCAGAAGAGTGGGTGAAATAGACACTGAGCCTTTCATTAGAACTTTCAGAACAAGAAAAAAAATTCGCAAAGAAAAAGAAGCATAACAGATAACAACTTTGAAAATGTGTTCATTATGGTAAAAGAATGTTAACCCATTGGTATCCATTGTTATTGTTTTGAATGGATACCAATGGGTCATCAACATTCTTCTATCACAATGAACACATTTTCAAAGTTGTCATCTGTCTGTTTCTTTTTCTTTACAGATTTTTTTCCTTGCTCTGAAAGTTCTAATGAAAGGCTCAGTGTCTATCTCACCTATTCTTCTGACACAAATATTGTCATAAAGACACGATCTCTCTGCAATTTCCTGCGATTGAACCACATATAATGAAATGGACTAGAAACAAAATTATGCGACTAGGTCCACAATCATTCATAGAAGCATCACTTTATAATCAAATTAAAACACAATTAAGAAAATCCAAGTTAATATAAAAATCTCACTTCCATCCATTTCTTCCGAGCTATCTCAAGCTCATCTATAATTTCACACTCTTTGATGATTAGAGCTTGGTTGAAATCGTTTGACTCTTCTAGTGCCTCTTCGAGCTCAACCACTTTTGCTTTGAGTTTTTCATACTCGACCTGATGATACCATTACTAATATATTATTCCCGAGACCAACTTGTTAAATTTGAACAAACTATACTATAATTTAAACTCATCCTTCATGGTTCTACCTCATCCTAGTAAAAAGAACAAACATGCTTCCATTGAATTTAACATGAATCCAAAGGCTCCGACTGCCACTAACCTTTCGACTTTCTTCAGTAAAATTCTTTTGTTGTGTATCATTTGGGACTTCACTCTCTTCCAGTTCCCTCATGATCTGCCCATTCTCTTCAATAAGTTTCATTCTCATCCGCATATTCTCCTCAGTAAGTTTCAGCTTACCAGTTAGTGCCTTACTCTCTGTCAATTCCTTTGTCATCATTTCATTCTCTTTCTTCAATCGCAGGAAATTGCAGAGAGATTGTGTTTTTATGATAATATTTGTGTCAGAAGAATAGGTGAGATAAACACTAAGCCTTTCATTAGAACTTTCAGAACAAAGAAAAGAATCAACAAAGAAAAAAAAATGACAGCTTTGAAAATATGTTCATTATGACAAAAGAATATTGAGGACCCCATTGATATCCATTCAAAATAATAACAATTGATGGTAAGCCAAAGGTGCAACTTGTTTTCACATTTACATTCGACACATTCCTTTAATCCTTGTTGGAAAACTTTTCCCATATGAACATACGAAACAGATTTTGCTTTTTTCTTCTCGGACATTCCAACTTTGTAATGTGTTTTTGTAGTTTCATTACGAAAATTTATTAGTTTAAATCATAATCTCGGGCTAAATGTGTATTTATTAATGTCCATGTTATTAGATACAATGACATTTAGTCCAGTTTCAATTAATAAAAGAATTATCAAATACATGTCAGTTTGAATAATAAAGAATGATGAATTTGAAAAAAAAAAAAGAAGAAACTTTTGTCTATTTTTTATTTTCTGTACATAAAGAAAAAGAGTGTTTTCAAAAACATTATTTCGAGGATTAAAAGGTGATTATTTTAAGAATAGTGATATTTAATAATACTTTTTTGACAAAATTTTAAAATGTTAAAATATTGGAAAAAAATATTGTAAAATATAATTATTCTTATTTTAAACTTCTACCAAAAGTCATGGATTCTTTTTCGATGCACTGACATAGATCATCTTTCATATCAGAAAACTTATATTTTTTTAAGTCATATAAAACACGATTGTATAATGTACATAACTTTATCATCGCTATTAATTAATTTCGAATTACTTTCAAGAAATGAATTGAATAAATTCCTTTTTCAATTAATATGGTTAATAAGAAAAGTCCAGGCTAATAAAAATGGCCGAGTTCCATAATTATTTTATCTCATTTGGCATATTATTAACCTAATTTTGCTTGACCTACAAATGAGTTAGGTAACCAAATTGACATTCTAATTACTACTAATAATATTTGCTTGTTATTGAGTCACTGTAATCATATTCCATTTCTTATACTATTATTAGTTTTTAAACTTTTCAAGCATTCGTTAATCCAAGGTTTATTGTTAATAACCAAGTTGAGTTTTCACTGGTTATAATAAAATTATGGTTGGATTCCTGAGTAGTCTTTTGTCAATTTGTCTAATAAGAAACCTTCACTCATTGTGTTAAAAAATAACTTGGAAGGAGAATAATATTTTGATACCCAAATAATATCAAATCTACCCATTTGATATTATTTTTCACTTTTCTAATTTCTTTTACAAATACAAATTTAGTTTTTTTATAACCATTTTATCAGGAGTTATCAAATAGCATCAAACAATCTTTTTCTAACAAACAAAAAGAGCAGACCAAAATAAGTATTGAAATAAGAAATTTGTAAGACTAAACTAATCAAACATGGAACTGTAAGAAACATACTAATATGTACATTTAAATTTTCAATTTGGTAATGGTGACAACTCGATTTCAGTCCAAGATTCTGACATCATGAAATACCAAAGTCCATTCCAAAGATGTTCCACATCATATTTAGTTACAAATAACTAAGCATGCATATAACAATAAGCTATGTAAAAAAAAATTCTTTCTAAGATCAAGCTAAAGCCATATATAATTGAAAACACATGCAATAATTATATTGCATAATGAATGGAACTTATGGAAGTATATGCTGCTTGGATACTTGTAGCTAAATATCATGCAGAAGGCCTTTGTACTCCACTTCTATTATAGCAAAACAAGAATTCAATACTACTTGACTGTTATATATTTGTGACAAACAATGGTAAAAAATTCTTGATAAGCACTTCCATTCTGACTCCAAATAGAACAGCTGTGTACACCATTGCAGATCATAGGAATATGAAAAATTCCAACCCCAAAATATCTGCAGTTCTGCACTGTCAATGGCAAGCATATGATTAAAAGCTCATATATATTCACATTTTTCCTTACAACAGCTAAGGCATATAATAGTCATGGACAAATAACAGTTTAGATATCTTGTTATATCCAAATAAAAGTATCAACCTTGCCAGTAAACTAACTCAAGTTTCCTTATCGACTACATTTATACAGAAAAAAGAAAAACAATACAATAGCAGCACATGGAAAACCTGCATGAATGACAAGCTACAATAATTTAGCTTGTACACTAGCTGCCTTTATTTTCCAATTTAGCACAGGAGAAACTTAGTCAATTTTATTTTCCAATTTCCTTCTCCTATAAATGATGATGAAATTTTAACCCAAAATAGCTGAATAAAAATATATCATTACCCATCTGTATGTGCCCTGCTGATTCAGATCGAGTATGCACCTTACCACACCATCGTCAAGTTCTGACAATAACACAGTCTATTTTAGTACAAATAATTTAAGGGAAAAACATTATATGTTGCTGAAATAACCCAAAAGACAACGAAAAATCATAGCAAATTATACGTTCGTGAATATTGAATAACGACAAGTGCAATACCATTTACATAAACTGATGAAATAAAGGAGAAATGTTTGGAAGCATGGATCAGAGAGAAGGTTGTAATCATAGCAGGAACAGCATAGGTGGCGGAACAGTGATTGGGTCAAAGGGAGGGAACAAAGTGTGGGGAGAAGTCTAAGTTGTGATTCCATACTAGAATGCAACCCACGCCTTTTCATACAACCCCTGAAATCACCATTGATATGGAAGAAGTTGCGAGCGTCGCATTGCAATAGCTCAGCAAGGGACAGGGGCCTTCTTCACTTTTCCCTAACTCCAAACACTGTCACCGCCCAACCAAACCAACTAGCGTTCTTCCTGCTCAAACCTTTTACTATTCCCATCATTTCCAAGTCAAAATAAACAGTTTAGATATCTTATTATATCGAAATAGAAGCATAAAATTTGGCAGTAAACTATCCCAGATTCCCATAATCACCGCATTTGCACAGAACATAACATTCCAATCTCAAGGGAATTTCTGATTCACACCTGATTATAGTGCTAAATAGCCTGTTGCTCTTGTGCCACATTTAAGTCGTCATTGCCGTCTTCAAATGATTCTCTATCTTTAAGAAAGTGTCCATCCTTGGGAGGCTTATAATCCTTCCCCCTCCAAACCACAACTTGTTCATTCTCAAAAGTCACCAGAATACAGGGGACCATGTCCTGCATTAATACACAAGATAATCGAAAATGAGCAACTTAAATCAGAATACAGGGGACCATGTCTTCTCTATATGTTTGGAATGTAGAGCAGAGTGCCGTCATTCGTGTATCACTTACCGTTGCCACTATCATTGTTATTTCCCTTCAAGTTACATAATTATAAAGAAAACTTACTCCTCACTCCATTGGTTTGACTTAAAAACTCCATTAGTAGTTAGTAAGTTAGTTCTGTTATTGAGGGATTTAGATAGGTGGTCTGAGATGGTAGAAGAAACAAGGCATATTGCCTTAAAAAATAAGTTGGGAGATTGAGAGAGCTCTATCGTCATTCATAAAAGAACTAAACAAATAAGAGATTTCTATTTTGCAATTTTTACGGACAAAAACCAAATAAAACTTTTATAGGAACTAGACCCAAAAAATGATATTTTTAGGGACAATAACTACTTCAACTAGAAAAAATGCACAAAATTTTTCCATTCACCTCTCCATCAATAGAAGAAAAATGATAATGATGAGACTACTATACAAGTCACGCTACCTCTGACTATTCACAGGGAGTAAGTGCATAACCATATTATAAAGAATATTATGGTATGTTTGTGAACGGTGAAGGACAAAAAATTAAAAAACAGCAAAACAAGTATAACCTATTTAATTCCCAAACAGACTCAATTTTAAAACTTATACTGAGGTACTACCTAATAATGCAACCTGAAAAAGGCATTTTTTGTTATAATGATGCGACACGAGAAAACTATATGGCGAATACAGCATTGTAAAGCTGCCAATTACAATAATATACTCAGCAAAGCTAAAGATAATTAATTGTCTTTACCCTGAGTTTGCAGCCTATTTTCTTGTAATCTTTCCTTTCAAGCCCCTCACAGTCTATCCGAACCAATTCACACGAGAGGAAAGCATCTCTGACCATGGGTACCAAAAAAGCATAATAACCATTTTTGGCTGCAATTCAGTTCAGAGTCGATAAATAATGTTTGCAAAAGCATACTGGCAACTGAAATAACAAAAAACAACACACACACCAAGCTTAGTTAAAGCAGGAACAGCTAGTCCCCTCTTCCGTATTTTTTTCGTTTCCTCAATACTTAAGCCATCGATTGTTGTCTTAATCAGTCTGGGATATACAGGTTCATGGGGCTTCCACAACATGAGAGGAACAATAGATCTCTTTTTCGGATTATAATTCCTGCCTCTGTATAATATAAGTGTACCTCCATGTCTGAAGATGACCTTCCCAAACGTTTTATCCTGCAACAAGAACACAAGAATTACTTATACACGTTATCAGACAAGTTTAAACATAAGCATCACAGACAATGCAATCTGAAGTTCAATTATCATATAAGTCCACGTTTTTCAAAATGAATAGTAATGTAATACTTTACTTATCATGCAAGGTACAGAAGAAGTAAAAAAGTATAAATAGACATGAACCTCAAGCTGGGTACAAATATTTTTCATGTCCATAGTTGGAACACCCATGCATTTAATTCTAACTGCTTCAGCAAATTTCCAATGATTATGAATAACATTCAGCATGTTGTGAGTTAAACCATCCCTTCCTGAAAGCAAAACAATCAAAGTTTGTCGTTAATAGATAAGATAAAGATTGAAGAAAACATTTGAAAAAAGAATAAATTCTGGTTACTTTATTTAGCCTTTTCTATGAAAAAATATCTCAGTTGCTCGAGAAAGGCACGAACAAACTGAATGGACTAAGGAGAAGGCAATACCAAATTCACAACATCGGAACCAATAACCTTTATTTAAATGTCAATGTGCCAGGATTTTCCTCAAAACAAGTACAAAGGAAAACAACATTTCATACACCTCCTCGCTTACCCATCCAATACATGTCCACAACAATTGCTATCAAAAACAATAGACTTATTCATTTATTAACACGACCATCCCAACAAAAAGCACAAAAACTAACAGTGAAAGAACCACAGAACATCGCGTTGTCTGTCTCATCAAGCAAAACTCCATAGAAAATCATGCTATCTGTCTAATAAAACTAGAATATATAAACCAAGCAACAATTCAAAAAGTTCGTATGAAAAACCACCTTACTGGCACAAAAATTCAAAAACAAAAACAAAGGTGACAAACTTCAACATATTTTAAGCGTGCCCTTTTGATTGTTTTCAAAAACAACAAAAGCCCTCTTACATTAGGTGAGGAGACATATAAGGATCACACGACATGATATGACACGACACTAAATGAGATATACTTCTATATTCTTAAAAACAATTTAACATTGACTAGTATTCATAAATTTCGAAGTTAGTCCCATATTTTTACAATTCTCGTATTATTTTTCACATTCCCGATCCTAATTAAGAAAAACATCAAGCGTCTTTCAACTTTCATACCGAGATTGACATGCCTATTAGTTTTGCTTTTCTCAAATTGCGATACCAATGCCTTTCTCTCATCAGTGGTGAGGGGCTTCCCTTGAATCATCTCTCTCTTCTTCTTCCTCTGTTCCTCCAACTTAGGGTCCTCCGCAGCCTCTAAGCTCTCCACAGTGGGGTCCACGGCTGGCGCACACACACCGGTCCACTTCCGGTCGAGCCGGCCCGGCCCAAAGGGAGAATACTTGGGCTCCCTGAGCCCGATGGGTCGCACCTTTGGGCTGCTCTCCGTGTAGCTAAACCGGAAATCAAATGGCAGATCATTGGAACGAACCGGCTTGCGGCCGGCCGGGTCGAGGGAGGAGGGAGGCCGGTACTTGGGCTTGGGTTTCTTTTGGTTGGGCTTGGTGGGAGGGGAATTGGGGCATTCCGGCTCGGGAGTGAGAGACGACGGTGGTTTGAAAGTGTATGAAGAGTGGAGTTTGGAGGCTGCGGATGAGAGGTGGCGCGTGAGGAGGGTAGCGGTGGAGGGATTTTGGCGAGTAACACGAATGAGGATAGACATGAGGGTTTAAGGGTGCATAATGTTTGGAAAGAGGATCTTCGTTTTAGGGTTTAAGGGTTGCAAAATGTTTCGGCCGTGCAACAGTAATTTTATCATGCAGAAAATGTATATTTTAAAAAGTATTTATGATCCAAAAATATCTTTTGAAATTTGTATTCCAATATTAATAAAAAAAAGTTTACTTTTTATCTCTTTTTTTATTATAATTTTAGTGGAGAATAGTTTAGAGTTTATGAATATTTAATCTCTTTCATTCGGATACCGAGTAAGTAGTGTTATATCCAGACAAATTATTTACTGAGACAAAAGGGGTTTACGAGATTTCCACAAAAATAAAAGTAGTGTAAATTTATTGTTAAAATAATCCAAAATACTAAAGTTTTAATATGGTGAACTATTACGAATATGTATATTTTAAAATATATACTTTTCATTACTAATATTACTAAAATTATTAAAAAATTTAGTCCCAACAAAAGTTAACATGTGAATGAGTATATGTGGCAATAAAATTTCTTCGAAAAATAACAATAAATTACAATAGTTTTTTTTTCTTTATTTTTAGATTGTTTCAAAGATATGGGCCGAAGGCAGAGGAAGAGATTGAAATGGGCTCTAACTCAAATGAGGAATTAGAAGACCAATAAAGTTAGCATGTGAAGCCCAAAAGGAAAGTGTAGCAACGAAAGTGGATGAAAGATTATGTGGTCAATGATCTTAAGCGTAATAATAATAAATCCCAAAGAAATAGATTTCGCTAGATATTGCATTAACCATGTTAGATACTATGCTTTTGTATTTTTCTTTTGCTGTGCAAAAAGTTAGTTTCCATAACAGATTACATATGCCTTGGTTTTTTTTATGGAGAACCAAAATAATTCCTCCCATCATCTATGTGTTTCCTTTTTTGTCTTTCCTTATGTTATTTATTCATCCAAATTAAGTGGTTTTTAAGCTTAAATTAAAATTCAGAATGTGAATTCTTCTTTTGTTTTTAAATCAATTTTAAAATTTGTTTAATTTGGAATTCTAGCTACTTTTGAGTTTACATTCTCATTGATTTTTCAAATTTTCTATAAGTTTTAACTCTGAAAATTCTAAATCAGTCTTTGTATAAATGAGATTTACATCATTTGAGTTTGATTCTAGATTTAAAATAGTAATAAAAACTATAAAATGTGTTTAGTTGAAGGTACCTATGTTTACTTCCATGCGATTATAGAAGAAATAACATTGTTGTGAGTCAAAGATTGAAGGAGAAACTCCACTTACCAACAAACTCTCATCCAAATGAAGGATGAATGAGATTCATTATGAGACAGTGCATAAAAGAAATATTATGTGATATTGCTCTCATAAACTTTACTCATCTTTTAGGATGATTATTGCTTCGTTTTAAAACATTTGATCTCATTGAACACTCGTTTTATCTAAGACACGAGGGACATCAAATTAAACTGAAGTTTATGACACCAAGCAAATAAGAAAGAACATAAATTGAAGGAAAAAACAAAAAAATAAAAGATGAAATAGAAAGTGAAGAAAGAATGTGAGAAAAAGAAAGAAGAGAAAATGAAGAAAAAGAAAGAGAACCATAGCACAAATTTTATTTATCAATGATTTTTCTTTTACTCTTTGTGATGTCAGGGCATAATTCAATAAATTATACTAAAACTATAGTTAATTATACTACATTATACTTAAAATAACTGAACTTATTTTAACTAAAAACTAATTAATTGTTTTAAAGTTCAGTTAAAATAAATTGAACTTTATTCCACTTTAATGCAGTTAACTAGTTAACTGTACATATTCCTTATCCGCGGAATTTCTTCCTCTGCGACGCTATATGCACTTCTATATAAAATAAATCTTCATCAATTTCTTTTTCCAGAGTAATTTTGATACATAAAAACATTAATAAAAGTCATTTCGATCAAAACAAAGAGCAAATGAGATAACTGTTTAAGTCAGAATAATTTCCTATTAATTTTAAAAAATCTATTATTATAAATAAATTAATAGAAAACTAGTCAAATATAATGTAACTTTGAAATGTTAGACGAATGTGGCAGTAGTAACAGAGATTGTCACATCAAGTGTGATAGCAATTTTTATAGATTATCATGACCAGTCATAATAGCTCTATATCTCTGCAACTTTAGTTGATTACAACTTAAAGTTTACAGATTGATAGAGAATAAGAACGCAACAAGGAGTTGATACCCACTGTTAACCAGTTTATTTTTATTAAATTAAAAAACAGTTTATTTAATTATACTATAGTTAACTAAACTAAAAAACAGTTCAGTATAGTTCTCTTAAACTACCTTTTAGTGCAGTCCAGTTTATGTAAACTATTTTGTAGTTAATTATAATTAGTTTACAGTGCAGTGCAAATAGTACAGTTTGCCCACCCCTACGTTTTACATTAATAAAATGGTGTAGATGTGAATGAAATACATCAACTCCTATGTTTAAAAAAGGAAGCTTGTTTATAACGTTATTTGGTGTTACATATAAAGGTGAGTGAGTGTTGGCAAGAAAGGTGCTCCATTGATTGGAATGGAAAAGTTGTTACATCAACTCCTATCTGACTAATTTTTCAAATTCCCTAATTCTAACCCTACATATCCTAAATCAGCCATCTCATTAAGACAAGGGGTTTACGTCATTCTTGTTTAATCTTTCTCTATTTTCTAGTCTCTGTGTATTCTCATTCTTATTTTTATGCATAGGTTACAATGTTTGATTTTGTTTTGGATTACACATGCCATGAATAAAAATCATATTTGATGACCTAGAGGCTATGTGAACTATTATTGATAGAAATTATGATTGGTAGGTAACCTTGGAGTTGAGTATAAAGTACCTATGAAGTTTCTTTTCTGCAACATGAAAACCAAAATTCGGTTTAGAACAATGAGAAACCAAAATTCTTATTTTTCTGCAACATGTTTTAATCAAGCTAATATTTGATTTTGTTTTGGATTACACATGATTAATGCCTATATCATTTTGGTTAACTTTACGTATATAGATCACACTCATGCATTATTGATATTTTATGTATTTGATAATCCTAATTAAAATAGTCTAGCACAACTTTGTGAAGCCATTATCGTTGAAATTAATTTAAAAGTTTTATTAAGAATAAATTTATCTACGAAATTGTTTTTCATTTTTTTTATCTCTAAATACACTGTTACTAATACAAGTCTATATAGATCAAACCATGATCCCGTGTTGCAAAAGTACATTTATTTAATAACCATACTTCACCATATTGTGTGAAGGGATTTTACTGTGATGATAGGTAAACACCATTTAGATTCTTGAAACGTTTTGCCCTCCTTTTAGGAAAATTTTAACACACAACTTTTCTACCCCTATACCACAATATAAAACAATATTTTTAATTTTGTAGTTGATGTTTTAAAATTATTTTATATTTTAAAATAAAAATTTGATACGATAGATGTTGGATAGGGGTTTATTAAGATATTTTGTTTATTTGATCTTATTACACTTTGAGAAGAACATGCAAGTATTTTTTTTTTGTCCAAAATAGTTAGAATCTCGAGAAGCGGAATTATATACGAGCCCTGCTTCCCTACACTATATATGTATTGATCATTTTTTTCATTGAATGTATTTTTAAATTTTGACTAAAAAAATTAGATTAAACTGAATTATTTTTGAAAATGTTTAAATTAAATCACAAATTTAAGCATAAAAGGTAGTTAAGTAAAAAAATAAAATCTTATTTAAATGTTGTGTCCACCGAAAGAGTCCGTAAATTTGAAAATTGTCAGGCAGGATTATCGGTGGAGTTTGAACTTTTTGTTCATAATGCATAAATAATGAAACTAACAAGCTAATTAAAAATGTGTTTTTCATACAGATTCACATAAAATAAACCCAATTAGGCAAGCTGAAAGAACTTGAGGAAATTATCACCATTTGATTTTCTATTAAAAGACTTATTAGACAAAGAGAAATTATAATATCAATAGCGGACAGATTCATACGAGGAAGAAACGAATCTTCTCTTCGGAATCGAATCAAGGAAAAAGTCTATAGCAATTGAAACTTACGATTTTCTTACCTGAGCGTTCGCTACTGTTACAGATCAAATATGCGAATCACCACCAACGTCAAGTTCTGACAATATAACAAAAAATGTGGATCAGTATTTATGTAAAATGAAAAAGTTGCAGAAATGACCAAAAAAACAGGAATAATGTGGAGAAAATTAGGTTAGTGAATAATGAATATCGACGATTTACAAATTGATGAAATAAAGCAGAAATGTTTGTTGGCGTGGATCAGAGAGGAGTTTGTAATCAACGCAGGAAGCGCGTTGGTGGCGGAACAGTGACTATGTTGAAGGGAGGGAACAATGTGAGGGGAGAAGTCTAAGTCGCGATTCCATACTAGAATGCAACCCACGCCTTTTCATACAACCCCTGAGATCATCATTGATATGGAAGAAGTTGCGAGCGTCGCCATGCAATAACTCAGCAAGGGACAGGGGCCTTCTTCACTTTGCCCTAACTCCAAACACTGTCACCGCCAAACCAAACCAACACGCTTTCTTCCTGCTCAAACCTTTTACTATTCCCATCATTTCCACGCCGAATCAACTTCACAAACACACCACTACGACGAAGAAGGGGGAGAAGAAGAGGTTAAAAGTTGAAATGAAATGAATTTTGAGGAAGAAGACGAAAGAAGGGCGGAAACCTAACCAGGTAGAAGATGGACACAGGGTTATGTTATGGACTCGAATAAGCCCAAAATCCAAGCTTGTTCATTTTGAACTTAAGCCCGTTTCGTGTTTAACTGATGGAAGCTTGTCCTGCACCTTCAATATATATTTGTCTATGTAGTTCTAAACTTTTTTTAAATCCCAGAACTATTTTTTTTGTAAAAGACTTTTTAACTCAAAGTAACTTTTTTTAAAGGTATTTTCTTTGTAATTAAAAAAGGATAATAATATTTATACAATATTTTTTGACAACATTTGAACATTGATTACGTGTTAATCTGTGATTGGTCAAAAATTACTCCACATTACTGTTTATGATTATTATTATTGATTGTGGAGTAATTTTTGACCAATCACATATTGACACATAATCAATGTTCAAATGTTGTCAAAAAAATGTTATCTAAATATCATTATCCATTAAAAAAACCTACATTCTTATCTTTTGTGTTTGAATGCATTTTGAAATCTCTTGAATGATTTTTCAGATTTTAATAGATTTTGAAATACGTTTAATTTTTTAATGAATTTTAAAATTTTTGAAATATTCAAAATTTGTAAAAAATTTTGATGAATTTTAAATTTTGTTAAAAAATTAAACGAATTTTGAAATTTATTCGTACCATCAAAGAATTTCAAAATCTCTTTAAAGTATTTAACAAATTTCGAAATTAATAGAAAACTTCCACAAATTTAATGAAAATTTGGATAAATTTTGAAATTTGTTCAAAATATTAAAGAAGTTTAAATTTCGTTAATTTTTTGAAAAATTCTTTAACAAATTTTAAAATTAACTGAAATCTTAAAAAATCTTTTAATAGATTTCAAAATACATTAAATTTTTTAATAAATTTTGAAAATTTGAAAGTATTGAGAGATTTCAAAATTCATTAAAAATCCAAAAATACACTAATTATTATTTATCAATCTCATTTATTAAAAGCTATCTTCAAAATTTTGAGATGGAAGAATAAAAATTTGGAAGTAGGAAAAAGTGCTCTTAATTGATTAATTGATTACTTATTACCCAACCCAAACTCTGGCCTCTTTCGATATAATAGAAAAAATCTAAATTGCTACCAAATGCATTCATTCATAATAAAAATGATCAAATAAAAATTGTATTTTGTATTTGTAAATCATCTAATAAATATTATAAGTGTATGTATATTTGGGTAAATTAAATTTCTCAGTGAATTAAATAGGTATTTTTACTTTAGTTAAATTTAAATGTAAAATATAAATAAAAAAATTATTTGTTACAATTTAAAATGAAATGTGATTTAATTTGGAGAGTGATAATTTGCAATATTTAACTTAAATTTTATTAAATATAATAATTGCTATAATATAAAAATCAATCGTAATTTCATTATAATCATAAACTCATAGCTCGATATTAAAATATTATATTGTATCATTATTCTTTTTAGTTTAAGGAGAGGCTAATTTCCTGAAATGTTGTAACTGAGTTACACACGAGGTTTGGCATGCATGATATGTTGCGTTATGATTAGCATTAGTTAGTTATAAAACTGTTTTTTCGGCACTTTTGCATGTCATGGTAGACTGATAATTCATGCTCCCACGAAACAAAGATATTGATTGGCGCACTTTCCTCAAAAGAATCAGCAAATCTTCAATTTCCACCGCTAAATCGCATGCTTTCCATATTCTTCGGAACACAAATAAAATAAATTCAAAATACTACGCCCATTTCTGATACCCTCATTGGCTAAACGTGCTCTTTCTAATTTTTTAAATATTTGTTCCCTTCACCTTATTTTATAAATTATTAATAATATGTAATTTAATAATTTAGAGTAAAGCAAAATGAAATTCTTTTTAATTTCGGTAATCGGTTGACATAACAATTTTTAAAAATATATATATATATATACATAAATTGTAGAAATCATTAGTTTCACCTGGAAAATATATTTATTATGATCAATAAAATACAAAATTAGCATACGCATAAATAATACATTAAAAAAATCAAACAGTGATATTCATAATATAAAAAAGTTAAAACAAAATCGTATTTTTCATTTATAATATTTGTAAAACTTTTTAACATAATATTCTTGTCACAGTTAGACTTTATATATATATATTTTTTCACAGTGATTATATCAAAATGTATTTAGCATATCTCATATTGTGGTAATAAATTACTCATTCTTTACTCGACTAATCTGACAATCTTCAAAATTCATTTGTTTAATGATAAGTTTGTATTGAACTAGATATTAAAATTATCGTTAAAAAAAGTTTACAATATACAATGATAAGAAATAATTTTTTATTTTTTTTCAAATTTAGTTTATTATTATCTTGAAAATTATTTCAAAGTATATATATAGGTTCCTTTCTTAAATTATATACATATATTTTGTTTTCCTTTAATAAAAAAAAATATACACAAATATTTTTGTAATTAAACAACTCTTAAGTATTTTTACTTCATATTCTTTTCAAATAAGAATGTTTCCTGACACTTCACTTTTAAAAGCAAGAAGATGATGAATAACAATATATTATAGTGTAGAATGTTTCATCCTTCCTAATTAAGTAATCTTGTTTTGTATTTATTACTGATTCAGGCCTAAACTTTAATTAATACTAAGGTAAACAGAAATTATTGCTTGTGAGTTTTTATTATTAATTCAAGCCTAAACCTTAATTTATGCTAAGGTAATAACACTTCCTGTATATATACTTTTGAATTTTTAAAAATGATGTTATTCTTATGTCTCTATATACTCCAAATTATCACAATCTACATAGTGCCAAACTTTATTTTATGCATTACTTAGCCCTGGGTGTTGAAACTGATAAAAATGATTCAATGCACTATCATCAAGCATCCACAAAAAATTAAAAATTAAAATGAACTCATGTGTAGTTATTTAGTTTGTTTTCAATTTGTTTAGTTTAGAGGGAGATATATTATCCTTTAGCTTTAATTGCGATGAACAAAATAAAATTTATGGTTTTTGAAAGCTCTTGAAACCCATGCAGGGATCTTATTTAGTTGATCAAAGTATTGATTGATTTAACAAAACTTTCAAAGTTAAAGAATTCATTTCAAATGATTTTGTTGAACTTGAAACCATGAGATCTTAAGTTTATATATATGTTTTTTTTTAGATATGTTTGCTAAGTAGGTGAAAATTAATTCTTAAATTTAATATTTAATATAACTACATTTTAGTGTTTTTTCAACTTATTCTTAAATATATTTTAAAATTAAAGTCATGAAAATATTTATAAATGACTTTGATTATTATTTATTGTTTTAATATGACTCTCATTTTTAAGTCATTTTAATTTATTAAAGTTTTAAAGAATTCAATATTTCATATCAAATAATATTAAAGGATGTAAGAGAAAGGAAGATAGAGAAAAAGATACCTTTATTAGTCAATGAATGATAGTATTACATGATTTTTACAAAGTATTTGTAATATCACACGTGAAAGTAACACCATAAAGACGAAGGTAATCGTTATAACAGACAATTTTGTTTTTGGTTTAATATAGAACATTAGCACACCTTCATAAGTCAAATTTTCATTTACATTTGTATCTCCAATCAATTTTCTTAAATTTCTAAATTTGTCACATTTCAATGCCTTTGTTAGCACATTTGTAAGCTACATTTTTTATCTGCAATGTGCAATTTCTATTCTTTCATTGTTGATTTGTTCACGGATGAAGTGAAACTTTATTTCAATGTACTTGCTTCTCTGACAAGATCAATTATTGAATTTTTATCTACAAGTGACCTTATTTTTTCAGCTAGTTCAACCTTAAATCCTTTCATCAACAAACTTAGTTAGGTAGCTTGGCAGGTTGCTTTGCAGGAAACTACATACTCACGTTCACAAGAGGATAAAGAAATTGTTGGCTTCTTTGATGAGCTCCACGAAATAGTTAACTCACCAAGAAATAAAATATATCCCGTTGTGATTTTTCTATCCCATTTGTCCCTACACAAATCTTCATTTGAGTATGTAACGATTCTCAATACATCATCTTGTTTTCCTTTAGGTAATAGAATGCCAAAGTTGTATGTTCCTTGTACATATTGAAGGATCCGTTTGGTAGCACTCATATGTGACAATCTAGGATTCTACATGTATCTACTACTCAATCCAATATTGTAGCTCATATATAAGGACATGTATTACATAAATACCTAAAACTTCCAACTATTTTTCAATATGTAGTAGGATTTATTACTTATTCTCTGTGTTACCTTTCCAATCTTAATCCAACCTCAGTTGGAGTGTTGGTTGCATTAATGTTGTGCATCTTGAATTTATTCAACATATCTTGCACGTACTAGATTAATGCATCATAGTATCACATCCAATTTGTGTAAATCACAAGAAAGTAACTTAGTTTACCTAAGTAGCTAATCTCAAATTCGTTTATCATTTGAAGCTTGAATTTAGATATTTATTCCTTACTACCTTCCGTGACGAATAGGTCATCAACATATGTAATCACACTATCAACTTCTTTGATTTCTCACAATTGTGACAACATTGCACAAAACTTTATGTCAGAGGCACACTTCTCAAACTCAATACTACACATAAAAGCATAATCAACCACCGTGTCTCTACTTATAATGACAAGACATGTTTCGAGATCAAATATCTTATAACCACCAGTGGAATGATAACCAAGCAATATTAGAGGCACCCCTTTATCATCCAATTTTCTCCTTAGTTGATTTAGTACACGCTTATAACATATCGAGCCAAACATTCTCATATGATCAACATTTGGCTTGCGTTAATCTATGCTTCCTTTGGTTTGACACCTTTTAATCTTCTTGTGGGAGATCTGTTCAAAATGTATGTAGTTGTTATAACAACCTCACCCTATAGGAAATTGTGCAGGCATTTGCTCTTCGACATGCATCTCACCATGCTCAAAATGGTTCTATTTTTTCTCTTTGTTGTTGCATTGTGTTGAGGTATATGTATAAAGGAGTAATCTCATGGATTATATCCTAATCTTCAAAAAATCATTTGAACTCATTGGAGATATACTCCCTCCTCCACAAGCTCTCAAAAGTTTATTTTCTTATCACATTGTCTTTCAACCATCCTCTTAAATTTCTTTAGAACCTCCAGTACTTCATTTTTCCGTTTAAGCAAATAAGTTCACACTTTTTTGGACCACACAAGTTTGAATATGCTATCTCCAATTTCTATGTTGTTTTCTAGGGTAAAAACTTCTAGAAACTCTCTCTAGTTTGTTTACATTAGACACATTCTTTACACACAGCTTCAGGGATATTGACCACAGGTAAGCCATTAATCATCGTATGTTGACTTAGTTGGCATATATCTTTGAAATTCAAGTGTTCAAAATGCAAATGCACAACCAATATGTCTTGTTTTTTGACATTATAAAGTATTGATGTTTAATAGTATTCATCACCACACAAAATGTCCTATTTTAGGATAAATTTTCTTTAGTGACAAGTCTTTTATTGTTTTCAAAAATGTTGAGACAATTATCCTCCATTCTCATAATGAAACCTTTATGTAGAAGTTGGCCTAGGCTAATAAAGTTTGTTTTTAAGCCTGACACATATAGTATCTCCCCAATCACAACCTCTTTTCCATGACCATCTCACAAAACAACTTTTCCTCACCCTTCTACTCTGAAGTTTCTATCATTAACAAACTTGATTCTCCCATAAATAATTTCCTTCATTTTCACAAACCACTACTTCTTTTTAGTCATAGGGGTCAAACAATTCGAACCTAGGTATCACGACGTGTCTTCTGGTTGATTTTCACTTGTCTTGGCCATCAACATCACTGCTTCATAATCGGATGTGTCATCTTGAGCTAAATTGGCTTGGTTTTTTTGACTTATTTTTAGCCCATTCTCTATCCCAACATTATTTGGCAAAATGACCAAACTTTTTACAATTGTAACACCTCACCTTCTTCTTGTCAAACTTTCATTTTTTTTTTCTCTATCACTAGAATCTCTTCCTTTATGCTCATGTGATTTATCTTTTGTATTACTTTTGTTTATCTTCTTGGAACCTGTTCATTTTCCTTTGTATTGGAAACATACTTGCAATGCCTATCTTGATAGTGTCTGCACTGTGAACACACTTATAGTGCCTGTTCTCAATGGTGTTTGTGCTCATTAATGCTAAATTCACGTACCTCTAAGGAATGTTGCAATTCTTTAATCTTGAGAGTCTCCAAGTCTCGTGTTTCTTCAATGGATACAACCACATGACCAAATCTTGGTGGCAGTGTTCGCATAATCTTGTCTAAGACATGTATGTTTGTAATGTTGTCCATGCATGCTCACGTATCATTGACGTGTTCTTGTATTTTGTCAAAATAGTCTACCATGGTTTCACTCTCTTCAATCATCAAGAACTTGAACTGCCTTCATAGGGTTTGCAATCTTACCTTCCTGTTCTTGCCACCATCACTATAAGTCTTGATTAAAATCTTCCACGCTTCTTTAGTAGTGGTTCATTGGAGATTTTATTGAAAATTTTGGAATTGACACATTGGTAGATAAAGAACCTTGCCTTACTATCAAGTTTTTACTACATCTTATAGTTTCTTTTCTCTTCATTAGTGACCTTCAAAACCAATTCAACAAGTCCATCACTCACTACTTTTACCACATTCTGGAATCCAAAATGGTTAAATTTTGATTCTCCAATCATCGAGCAACTTGCGTTAAAAGAATGGTAATGCCACTTGTATGATTCCTTCCATACCAACCACAATCCTCTTTAATCAAATCTTGAAACTTTTTCTATTTTCTTGTTTCACCATGAATCTCCATAATTGAAGAATATTCCTTTACTAAATCACATGTTTTTTAGCTCTTGATCAATTTTTTTAACATCACATGACACCGTAAAAGATTTAAAAGAAAAAAATATATAGAAAAAAGTAACTTTCTTATTCAATAAATGATATTTTGACACGTAACACTTGTAAAATATTATGTATCAATTACATAATGTTCAGATAAAATAAAAACAATTAATTCATAGTTACAAATAATAGTTAAAATATATTTAATAATATTAATCACAGTATCTTCTTTCTCTTATTATTACTTTGCCTTTATTCTCATGAGAAAACATTTACTTTGTACAAATTTTTTTAATTTATCTTTGCAAATTTACCTTTAAATTATAATTCAATGTTTTTAAAATATTAGTAATAAAAATACTTATCACGCTAGATAGTAAACCAGCCTCATTATACTTAAATAAGTATTTTTTAAATGAATAATTTAAAAAAAAAGACTCATTTAAGAAAAAACTTAATTAAAAACTAAATTATTTTGAAAACAAGTTATTTAAAAAGGGATATATTTAATGAAATAAGTTGAAAACAGATTTTAAATAACGATATTAGACAGCTAAGTATCAGCAGGAGTAGTATACTAATTTGTTTTTATTGTTGCTTGTCTTTCTTTCATTTTTCTTATTTTCTTAAGATAAAAACATTTATTCTGTATTTTTTTTAAGTCTTTTTCTCTTTACTTCTAAATTATAATGCAATACTTTTAAAATATCAATTATTTTTTGAAAAAGTTTTATCATAATTGATTTTAAGTTTAATAAACATTAAATAACACGATTCATTAAATCGGTTAAGAGAATATTTTTATATTATAATTAATTTTGACAATTTAGAGTTTTTATTTACTATAAATATTATTTTATTGTTATTATTATATATTTGAGATAAATATTACTTAAACGATAATTTAGGTCTATAACGCATGTGATCTTATAAATTATTTTTTAAAAAAATTTCACTTAATATTCACTCATATTCATATCTATATATTTTAAACTTTTTTATTGATTTAAACGTAAGTAAATCTTCTCCTTAAATAAGAAAGGAATCTCAACTCAACTTTCAATAAAATTCAAGCTATCACTAAAATATGATTAACTATTGGTAGATTCATACTCCAAATTTCAGTAAGATAAATAATAAATATTAATTTAGTTTGATTTTTTTGTTTACCATGGACTATAAAATAAAATTAAGTAAGGAAAAATTTCATTTTTCAAACTAAGAAACCTTAATGTTGTCAATAATAATTACTTAGTATGATACTTAATATAATACATAATTCATTATCTAAAAGTAACTATACTTTCCCAACTAAGAAAAAATTATATAATCCTTTAACTCTTATTTCTTTATTTTTTTTAAATTATATATTTTTTATATAATAAAAGTGAAGAAAAAATAATATCAATAATTAAGGTATACTTTTTTATTTTTTTGTGAGAAGTAATAAATTTCCCTAATATTTTTCCTTTATTCTTTTGGGATGACAAAAAAAAATTAATTATGGAAAATGAAAATCAAACCATTACCACTTCGAGTATTTCTATCTACAAAAGTTTAAAACATAAAATTAATTAACGAAACCTTATTTTTAATCGAATTATTTATATAAATTATTCAAACATAAACTTAATTAACTAAAGAACTTATAATAAAGGTATCAAACATGGAATTAATTACGGAAACCTTTCAAAAGAAGCCATCTATTAACATATTAATTAACATTTTCCATTCTTCTTTATTTTTTCTTCGAAAGTATAAATTAAATTCCTCTGCGCACTTCTTTTGTTTATTGTGTTGTGTTTTGGACGGGGTGTTTCCTGTGTCATACATATACCCACACATATGCTTCTCTTGCTTCTTTCTTGTTTTCTCTCTGCCAATTCAAATTGCTCCTTTCTCGGGAAAATCTTCACGCTCGTTTTCCCGGGATTTCTCGTTCCGCGTTCCTGTTAATCGTTTTCGCGATCGGAACCAAGGTTTCAATCTCTGTTCAATTCCCTTGCCTTTCCGTTTGCTCGTGAGTTCTCAAAAGGTTAAGAAAAAACCCACTCAGGCCTTCGTTCTTTCATTCCCTAGCGGCTTCATTGTTCGATTCAGGGTTTAATAAAATAAATTCACTCACTCGCGGTTCGCAGAGCGTTTCAAGATTTAATACTCGGGCCATTGCCAGGATATATTGCGAATTTGGCTAAGCCTCGTGAGTTTGGGGTTCGGATTGCAAAATTCTTGGCGACGGCGTTTCGATTCGAATGCAATTAGGGTTTCGAGGTGCGCGAATTCGTTGATGTGGATGATTGCAGCGGCATGATAGTTAAGCGGACAATGAAAACCGAAGCGCCGAACCTGAAAAGATGTAAGATTGACGGTACCGAGAATGCGATTCAGAAGAAGCGTAGGGTGAACGGGTTGTATTCGCTGGGAGTGTCGGGGGATGCTGGATATTTCAGCAGTGGTTCTGGTTCTTGGAGCAGTGAAGGATCGTATTGGGGTGGCGGTGGTGAGGTTCAGTCGAATTCGAATTCTTTTCTGTTCAATGGGAAAATGGTGAAGGAGGCATGTCGTCCTCCGCTTCTGCGGTCCTCGCGTGGACGCCTTCAGAAGCTTCCGTCGAGGTTCAATGACTCGGTTCTTGAGGCGGACGGAGACTCGAGCTTTGAAGATAACGATAAGAGTTATGTGGAGGACGGAAGGGGTGGCATTGGTGTGAGCGTGGAGAAGAGTGATAGTGTGTGTTGTTCGTCTAGTGTTGGGAGAAGGACTGGTGTTATGGCTGAGAGTAATACATCTGGGATTAGTTTTGAGGGTGTGGACCAAAAACCCAATGGATTTAAGAAGAATGAGGTTTTCAAGCTGGAGGATTTTTCTTTGGGGGATATAGTTTGGGCTAAGTGTGGGAAGAGGTATCCGGCTTGGCCTGCTGTGGTGATTGATCCTGCCTTGGAAGCTCCAGAGTCCGTACTCAGCTGTTGTATTCCCGGCGCGCTCTGCGTGATGTTTTTTGGTTATTCAAAGAATGGAACTCAGAGGGTTAAGTTATCTCCATGTCTTGTTTATGTTGTCAAAATTTTGAGTTTTTGATCGTGGGTTTTAGTGGTGGGGTCTAACAGAGCGATGGTGTGCAGGACTATGCGTGGGTGAAGCAGGGAATGGTGTTCCCTTTCTCTGAGTTCTTGGACAGGTGTGTGGTTGTATTATTTTTGGGGTTTCTGTGGTGGATTGATTCTGTGAGAATGTTGGATGTTTAATTGTTCGAAATTGATCTTTCTTCAGGTTTCAGGGGCAGACTCGGTTGTACAAGAGCAAACCTAGTGACTTCCGCATGGCCCTGGAGGAGGCAATGCTGGCAGAAGATGGTGTTCTGGAATCACATTTGGGAAGAGGGGAAGTATCTGATGCAGAAGCTCATCCTGCTCAACTTATGGAGGCTAACTGCTATTATGTTGACGAAGAATACTACGGGCAGGAACAGGTGAAAATTTTATGTTATCAGTGTTTTTCATTTTATGCTTTATGATCGGATGATAGCTTTTATAAATTGTTATGCATAAGATAGAGGTTTTAGTCATGCGAGTTATCGTTGTTAAAGGCTGCGTTAGGCAATATTTATTTACGGAGGAAGGACTGACGAATAAGTGCCTATGATATGACCGAGTTTATGTGTGGAGGAAGGACGGAGTGGCTATGATATATATATATATATATATATATATATATATATATATATATATATATATATATATTCTTCAGTTGGGACTGGAACTAGAAAAATTGGGAAAAAAAAATCCTTGAATGGTCAACAGCGAAAAACTAATTTTTTAAGGAAGGCAAAGTTTTAGAAAAATTATTTAATTTTTTATAAATATTTTATCAAGCTTCTGTATTTCGGAAGGATTGAGTGGGAGCCAAAAGCTAGTTTCAACCACAACGAGGCACCGCTCTTGTCCGTACGCTGTATGTAGCCAAGTATTACTATTCTTCACCTGTATCGAAGTAGGTGATCATGTCTGAATGGTGTGACATGCAATAGATAAGTGAATAACCTATTAGCCTGTTACGATTGACCTAATCATCACAGATTTATAAGTTAAATTATTCTCTCGCAATCTATCAAATTTGCAAGCGTGGTTTTTAAGTTTTTAATTAATGGTTGAAATGCTAAATTATATAGTTTTATGACTGCGTTACTCCCAACTTAAAACGTTTTAAACCCTACAAAAGAAATAAATCTTTCAGCCATTAGTGAAACCCTGTTTGATAAGCTTTAAACAAACAGTTTTTTTTTTTTGCTATGCCCATAGCTCAAATTCCAAATTCTAAGATTTGTAGCAGTTGCTAAACTGCAGTATTTGTTTGTTTATGTATTTTCATCTCATTTTCAGAATAAATATTTGACCCATTCTTTCTGTGTTTGCCTTCCTAATAACATTTGTATGAGAGATGAAAATAATTTGAGGTGAATTGCTGATTATGAACCTTGTGCTGTCATCTTGTTGCTTTGATGTTTTGTCCTGTATTGATTGTTATTCTGCAAAGCAGTTTTAGATAAGAATTAACTTTAGAAAAATGTATGGTGTATATTTATGTTATTTGTATATTTTTATCGAGTGGATATATTTTTCAGGTTACAAGGTACTGTGCTGGTTGTGGTCTGATATTGCCATGCAAAACCATGAAGAAGATGAAGGATTCAAATTGTGCACCCCGATTTTATTGTAAACATTGCACTAAGGTAATGCAGTTTGGTCAATTTATTACACTTTCAAACTTTTCACTAAATAATTTTATAACACATTTATTTTAACTATTTTTATGTCCTTACAGCTACGAAAATCAAAGCAGTATTGTGGCATTTGCAAAAGGATTTGGCATCATTCAGATGGTGGGAATTGGGTGAGATTGTCATTTTGACAAATTAGTTTTTTAGAAAAAATAAATTAGTGTTTCAATATGCTCAGTTTTGACATCTGTCGTGGCTGAACACTCTATTTCAGGTGTGTTGTGATGGTTGTAATGTGTGGGTGCATGCTGAGTGTGATAAAATAACCAGCAGACTTTTCAAGGTGTTGAATTATGTTTAACATGATGGAACTATTTTTTTTTTTTTAATTTTCCCTTTTTTTGTGAAGTGGCTGAAGATAAATGCATGGCTTGTGGTTACAGGATCTGGAAAATACGGATTATTACTGTCCAGATTGCAAGGGAAAATTCAGTAGCAAATTACCAGCATCACAAACCTACAATCCGGAAATCAAGTATGCAGTAATTGCCTTTTTTTTTTTCTTTTTCATCTATTTACCTAAATTCATTTTATTCTGGGTCTTATGATGTGATATTTTTTTGATACAGATCAATAGAGAATAGCCAAAATTCTATGATACCCGATAGTGTATTGGTGGTGTGCAAGGACATGGAAGGAATATATATCCCAAAGCTTCATCTGTACGTCTTCAGCGTTTTTTGGATATATCGGAAGATAATTCAATTTAAATATTTGATTTCTTATATATTATAGAAGGAAATTATTTTTACTCCTTACACCAGGGTCTTGAATTCATGTTCCTGGAGAGGAAGTCTCTCCATTAATTTACTGTTGTATTTCCTTTTGCCCCCTAGGACACTGAAAACTGAAAGAATTTTCTTTTTGTATATCCATTTATTTTATTTATGATTTTGGAGTTGACTATTATGTTAGCATTCCTCCAGTATTATCTCAGAAAATATCACTTTCAGTAGTATTGTTTATCACCTGACGAGCTTCTATACCAAGAAAACAGCTTGAGAAGCATAAAAGAACTCATTGTGAATGGATTTGAGTTCGTCCCTGAACAATTTCATTGAGCAGCTTGTAATTTCCTTTTCTTGCAGAGTAATGTGCAATTGTGGCTCTTGTGGATCGAGGAAGCAGACACTTAGTGAATGGGAAAAACATACAGGTTGCAGAGCGAAAAAATGGAAACATAGTGTGAAAGTGAAAAGTACAATGCTACCTCTGGAAAAATGGGTATGAAGTGTTTCTTGCTAGATTAGAGGGATACCCAGTATTCTGTTGGGTGGTTTTTAATTAACAGCATAGCGTTAGTCCTGTGACATGGATTTCTTGATTACTGCCTATATCTGTTTTATTTCCAAAAGTCTCCAAATTCTGAGTTTGAATACTTTGTGCTTTTGAGTGTCTATTATTGTGCTCTTGTTTTGTTATTGTTCTGTACTTATTTCTTGTTGTTGATTTGACATGAATTACTTCAGTTGGCTGAACACATTCCACTAGAGGGAGTATCCCAGCAGTTAGATCAGCAGCAGGTACTTGCTTTTTTGCAAGGTAAATGTGCATTTCATGTAAACTATTACACACTGATTGCTTGTGTTTTTTCTAATTGACTGGGTCTTATTCCACATAGCACATACATGTTTTATTTTGAATATATCTCAAGAAACAAATTTATTTTACTTATACCTTGTTGTCTCAGAGAAGTATGAGCCTGTTAATGCAAAATGGACAACAGAAAGATGTGCTGTTTGCAGATGGGTTGAAGATTGGGAAGATAACAAAATTATTATTTGTAACAGGTTCTTTTCATTTTTTTTTTCATATTCTTTTCTCTTAAGTTTTATAATCTTTTGGGTTTTCTAATGCTTTGTTTCAAATTTCTTAGGCTTTAAAGGTAGTGATTTACACAGGTTCACTTGTTCATTGTGCAGATGCCAAATAGCAGTCCACCAAGAGTGCTATGGTGCAAAAAATGTTCAAGATTTAACTTCTTGGGTTTGTAGAGTATGTGAAACTCCCGATGTTGAGAGAGAGTGTTGCCTCTGCCCAGTAAAAGGCATGTCATATTTAGTATTTTGGAAGTGTGAACTCTTTTTTCTTGTCTATTTCCTGTGATGTTAAATTATTTATGAAAGTAGTACACTATGGATTCAGCATTCTTAAAAGGAGGTCGTTTTCATTATTATATATTAAGTTAACCTTAATTATATTAAAAAAATTGTTTTACTTTGGTGGATCATCAATAACAATATCTAATGTCTTGCCTTTTTTGTCCATTTTCACATCGTTAAGAAATCCTCTTATAACTCTAATCTTGATACAAATGTGGTTCTAGTTGTCTAGGAATCCTGGTGTTATGAATTTGCAATTTGCACCGGCCTTGTTTTTTTTCCTCCATAATTTTTATCTTTAGTTGTCAGGGTCGTGCTCAAGTTTTAATATGCTTTTAAACACTTGCTTTTCAGGTGGTGCACTAAAGCCAACGGATGTTGAAATGTTGTGGGTTCATGTAACATGTGCTTGGTTTCGACCTCAAGTTGTTTTCCAAGACCATGAGGCCATGGAACCTGCTGTGGGAATCCTTAAAATTCCTCCTAATTCGTTTGTGAAGGTAAGCTGGCTAAATGGTCATATTATTTTTATACAGTTGGTTTCAGCAAAATGTTTCCTCAAATAAATCCTGACTGATTTAAACTTTTAGTTTACTGGGAAACCAAAATGAACCCAACTACATTTTGCGGTGTAATCTAATGATTTATTTTTATTAAACTATATACTTATTCTCAAATTGCTTTTGGATGATTATTCTGAACAGAGAAATTTCATTCTTCCAAATTACTTTTTGTTAAAAAGTAAATTCTACACCAACAATCCAAAATGCACTATATAATCTTCCATTTCCATAATTTTTTATTGTATTTCTCTAGTTGTTCACGGAGAGATAGTTGCGTGGCTTTTTTTTTTTTATGTAATCACTTATGCCTCCTAGTTTTGTTTTGTTTTTTATTTTGTTTTTTTGTTTTTTTTTCTGGACTGTAATAATGAACTCGAGTATGATTCTTGTCCCTGCTACTACAGACTTGCGTGATTTGTAAACAGAGCCATGGTTCCTGTATAACTTGTTGCAAGTGTGCTACATATTTTCATGTGATGTGTGCATCAAGGGCAGGATATACAATGGAAGTAAGTTTTGTCTGTTAAATGTAAATATGTTGATCTGGAATTGCTATTATATTTAGATTTGTTTTTTCATAGGTCAAGTTTGATTATATGTGAATTGCAGGATGTGGGGAAATATGCTGATATTTTTAAAATTTACAGTTGCATTCCATGGAGAAGAATGGGAATCAAATAACAAAGAAGCTAATATATTGTTCAGTTCACAGGTTTGAGCTTTAGTGCTGTGATTACACCTATCTCCATTTTTCACTTCTTTTCTCGTTAGTGGTTTTAAAAGTTAATTCCATCTCAGGGTCCCAAATCCAGATTCAGTACTGGTCGTACACACACCCCTGGGGATTTTCTCTCCCAGAACTTCACTTCAAAATCAGAAGGGATGCTTCAGGGGATCAAGGCTAATTTCATCAAAGAATATAGAGCTTATTGAATCTTCAACCACTGAAAAAGAGGTCGTTGAGCCACTATCTGCTGCTAGATGTCGAGTCTACCGTAGGTCTACTAATAAGGTGATTCCAAATACTTTCATGAACATACTAGTATATTAACCTGTCTTATGTTTCATTTTAGCCAAGCACTTCTGGTATTTTTATTACACCCAATTCTATTGCTTCATTAATGCTAGTTGCTAATACAAACATGCTTATTACTTACATTATCTATTATTTCGAATTTGTTCTCCTACAACTCATTTCCTTCCATTTGGTCAGAGAGCCAATGAGCCAATAATTCACTTGCCTAAGGGACCCAGCCTTCATTCTTTAGATGCAATAACTCTGTTGAACGACTTTAAGGTAATCTTTGTGCCTAAGGTGATATATATTAAGAGTTAGATTTATTTTTGTTAAGTTGTACCATAATATGGAGAGGGGGAGCCAATTTGTTATATGCTGAGCTTGCTTTGTGATAGGATGGTGATGAATCTAAAGTATTCACTTCTTTCAAGGAACGTCTTCACCATTTACGGGTAAATCATATGTGTCCATTTAATTATCTCATTTGTTTCCTGTTTTAATTTTAAATAACCTCTCTCTGTCTTATAATATTTAAATTCAATTACAATTTTTTGGCTTAGCAGGAAATGGAAAAATTGAGAGTTTGCTTTGGAAAATCGGGCATTCATGGATGGGGCCTCTTTGCTCGTAGAAA
This sequence comes from Vigna radiata var. radiata, assembly GCF_000741045.1. Taxonomy (NCBI): domain Eukaryota; kingdom Viridiplantae; phylum Streptophyta; class Magnoliopsida; order Fabales; family Fabaceae; genus Vigna; species Vigna radiata. The sequence goes on along the minus strand of NW_014543814.1, from coordinate 53,816 downwards.
TATACAAGAAGGAGAGATGGTAACTTTATTAATTTAATAGTCACTCAAAGTTAGGTAAATTATCTTCAGTTTATTCTGAAGACATTAAGTTCATGCTTCTTGTGTCTGTATGTAGGTTGTTGAATATCGGGGTGTGAATGTAAGGCGTAGTGTTGCTGATTTGAGGGAAGCAAAATATCGTTCGGAAGGCAAAGATTGCTATGTGAGTATTATGTTTAAGATTGTTTAAATATCTGACAAGGTGAAGTCTATTTGGTAATTAGTTGAAAAGCCTGTTTTGACAGGTCCATGATTTCTGTTAATATTTGAGTTCATTTACTGCTAATCTTAACACCAAACAAAATAAAATATGCAGCTGTTCAAGATTAGCGAGGAAGTGGTAGTTGATGCAACAAACGTGGGCAATATTGCACGCTTAATAAATCATTCTGTAAGTTATTATAAGTGTACTTTTCAGTAATTTCATTAATCTTTTTATTTAATTTTATTTTGTGACATGTCCCAGAGAGTGACTCTAACACTTTGTTGGGCATAAAAGAGGAAAAGGGGGGAGTATTGTTCTCAGTAACTTGGCTTTTTTTCCTTCTAAATTTTAACTGCCATAGGTTTCTAGATTTCCATAGCCTGGTTTTTATCTATACAGCACTAGTTTCTGTTTTGCCAAAAGAAAGAAGAAAAATGTGGCATATGTTGTAGTTAGATTATAATATTGTTTGAACATTATCTAATTCAAACACAATCGTGCATGTGGATTTGTACAAAGATAATATTACAATGTGCCAAAAACAAAAGGAAAGAAACTGATGTTTAACCTTGACTTGCTTCAGTGCATGCCAAACTGTTACGCAAGGATAATGAGTCTGGGTGATCAGGAGAGCCGGATTGTTCTTATTGCCAAGACTAATGTTTCTGCTGGTGACGAACTAACGTACGGTTTTTGTTTTTGCATATTTTCTTTAAACGTCCTCACATGTACAAGATGCATACATCTTGCATTATCAAGAAGTTGGTTAGCCTGACATGAATGAACTATTATTTTCCTCCGATTTTGCAACAGGTATGACTACTTGTTCGATCCAGATGAGCGGGATGACCTGAAAGTTCCCTGCCTTTGCAAAGCTTCCAATTGTAGGAGATTTATGAATTAGGTTTAGCTTTTATTTGCTCTTTGAAAAATTGCAGTTACCAAACCACAGTAAATTTTTCCAATTCAGTCATTTTTTTAATTTTTTACTAGTTTAGTATAATTTGTATATCATTATATAAAATAAAATAGATCATTTCTGTGCAAATTAGATTGAGGGATTTTCCTATCTTACAAGGATGTTCTTCAAATTGTTTGACATCTAGCGGCAATTCATAAAGGAACACACAAGTTACATGATACATTTCGAACATTTCATGTAAACCCTAACCCATATACTATATATTTTTTTTTCTTCCAAAAATGCAGTATTTGAATAGGGCATTTAAAAATTAAACCAAAATTGGCTTGGGCTTTATGGATTAGGACCCTTCTCACCTCCACCCCCAAACAACTGATATCTTTGACTCCATGCTATATGTTTTAATGAAAATGTAAAACAAAATCCCAGTTAGACACTCTCATTATATGGTCATCCTCACAACAGTAAAAGGAACTATTATTACCCGTTAATGATCGTAGGACTGAGTTTTAGTAGTTTTGTATGAGGATTTAATTTCTAAATTTCTGATTGTCATTATATGAAAGAATACTATTAAATATTGACAAAAAATTCCCTTCTTTGTTGGGGAAAATCAACGACCTTTAGGTAAATATTAAATTATGGTTTATTTTCTTGTTCACGATGTTGTTCTTATAATTGATGTTATTTACATATAATTAAATTATACTATTCTTGTATGATCAATAATTGAAGCAGTGGTAAGGTGATGTAATAGGATGAGTAAATGTAAACATTAATACGCATTAGACATTTAATTAATACAACTATTTCCTTTATGTTGTTTAATTTCAAATCATTTTCAATATAAATCACTTAAAATTGCGGGAATATGTCATGTGGAAACAATTGATACAATTAAAAGTTGATGGACTAGAATCCTACCTCTATGATACTTGAATTGATATGATTAAAACTAAAAAAAAAAATTTAAATATGATATTTAGACACCACAATATACTAATCTTTTTTATTACCAAAAGTTAATGATTCTCAAAAACTAAAATAAAACTAGAAACTAGGCTCATTAAATTTTTTTTGTTAAAATAAAGATTCTATTGTGATTTAAATTTTTTATTTTATTTCATTATTTTGTTTGAAATGGTAACTTTTGGCGCGCCTATAAGACGAGGGAATTAAGATCAGGAAACCGTTGTGTTTCAGTTCAGAGTTGAGAGTAGGTTGTTCCCCGTTTCAGCTTTATAATTTCAGATTAAAAAAAAAAGCTATATCAGAGTCCTGAAGCAGCATGCGAAAGCGCCTCCAAAACGCTACTTCTTCAGCCGGCGAAATGCAGCCGGAAAAGCGGATCCGTCGGAGCAAAACCATTTGCTCTTGCAACTCTCCCCGTCCTCCGTTTCTCTCTGCTCATTCCATTTTCTCCTGGTTCTCTCTCTATATTTCTGAAAATTCAATTGCAAAATGATTTAAATTTCAATCACTCAGCTTGTATACATGAATTTGTTTTTTATTTAGCTCATTTGTAGCTTACTATGCAAGTGCGTTTGTTAGTCATGAACTTGAACTCGATTCTGTTTTTTCATTTAGATCTGGTTTTTGAACAGTGCTACGGATAAATGCTTGCTTGCTTGTTCTGAGACTGAGACTCAGTTTCCTTTTTTTTTTATCCACGAAATGAGACTGTCAAATAATTGTAGTGTGATTTATTAATTTATAGAGATCTGCGTGTGTGTTTGTTTGTTTATTATTATTATTATTTTAGCAAGATGAATTTGAATGCGATGTTATAGAGTTTTTGAATGTTGATGAACTTCGAATATATACATAATCCTTCTGAATCATGTTTGATGACCTTTTTTGCATAAGAGGAAACAATTAAGCTTCATCCGCTGGTAATTTGTGATTTCAGTAATTTAATTCATAGTCGAGATCCCAGTTCCTTGAGTTTCTAAGCTCTACCTACATAAAATTGAGAAGTTCATTTTCATTTAAAAATTTTAAACAGCTAGTCTCTCTTCCGACTCTGTTTTGTCTTCTGAAGTGTATTTGGTTTCTATGAACTTCTTAAGTAGAAAACCTTAAAACTATTAACAATATGAGATCGTCTTTTCCTATGGCTCTAACTAATACAGATTAATGGATGCCTCTCTGTTTTTTCCTTCCAATTTCTAATTTGAAAATGCTGAAAAGTTGGAAAGCGTAGTAAACTGTAGATTCTATATGCATATAGGAAAGCTTAATTCTTAAGGGAAATTTAGAATCTATGTATTCATTTCTAATGCTTTGGTTAGTTAACATTTCTATTTTTGTCTGAACACTTTATAATTGTGAACGCGCCGGATGAGAAGGTTCGAAGAGGACATTTGGACAGAGATTGCTAAATTTCTGGATGGAAAATCTCTGGTGATGCTGGCAGCCACAAGCCGATGGTTCCAGCGTGTTATTATGGAGGACGGTATATGGAGGTTCGTGTGCCTGCGTGATCTTCAGGTCCCACCCCCGGAACGCGTGGCATTCAGGTGGTGCAAGCTGTACACGTCAGCATTTGGTAAGACCTCTCCATTCTCCTTCGATGTTCAATCAATCCAGTGATAGTATCAGGCTAAATTCCATATTAAAATAAAATTTCAGATGGAAGCCACTCCTACATGTTCCGTCAACAAGAGAAACACATAGGTGAGTTGGTTCTTTGGTAGCCACACTTCGTTTCTCAGTAGTCCTAATTTTCTGTTTTACATCCTTTAAACAATGCAATTAGAGGCTTGAATTTTCTTAACTGGATCGGAAACTCTCCTTCATAAAAGTAAAAGCAAAAGACACATAATGGGTTTGGCTAGTATTTAGTCTTATCTTTGAAAAGTAATTGTTATAATACAGCAATGATTTAATAAAGATAAGAGGTATAATATATAATACAGTAATTTTTATAAAATTAAAAATATTAATTACTTTTCTTAATTTGTTTAAAAAAACCATGGGCATTAAATTGAAATTAAAAAAGTTATTATTTAAGTGAAGTAAGTGGTGTTTCTCTAATTAAACACATTTTTTAAAACTTTCCAGTGTTTTAAATATAAAAAAATTAACAAAGATATTAATTAAATGTTGGTATTTGCTATTTTTAAATTAGGTATTGACATGGTATAGTGAGACTTTATTTTAGCACTGTTAATTCAATAAAAATGAATTTACTCTAAAGATCATTTATTCATATTAGATGTAAAAAACACGGATTATTTTTATATTAATTTCAATTTTGACAAAAGTCTAATTAATCCTTAAATATAATTGACTTTATGTAATTTATACTAACTTTTAGTATCAACATAAATATTAACCCCATTCTATTCATAATAAATGTTAGAGTAATTTATTTTTACAATAATTTCCAACACAAAAGTAGTATGGAAAAAGTATAAAGTAAGAACAAAGATAGATATAAAAAAATGTGTGTAAAATAAAAATAATATTGTTTAAATTTTAATAGATGCTATGTAATTATAATTGTTGTCAAAAGTTGTAAAATTGTGAACGGGACGACCTCATCAAAACCTCTGGGTAAATAAGGCAAAGTTGATATTCCACTTGGAAGCATATCTAAACCAATCCAAATGTCTATTCTAATTTCTATCTATCTCTCTCCTTATATATTAAGTTTATTTATAAAATTATATTATTTAAATTTTTTATGAATTTGTATTGTTATTAAGCATTTATATCAGTTATTTTATTTATAATAATACTTTTGAAATTTTAATTGTAAAATTACATTAACTGTATTTGTTATTTTATATATTCCTATGTGTTAGTAGTAATAATTTGAAATTTATGAGTAATCTGTAAAATTATATTATATATATACTATTTTTTTTATTATAGATAGACTCAATGACCAACCATTTGATTATTAACCTGTGAGGCCGGTTTTCACAAGACTAAGTTGACTGTTGGTTTCTGAATCTCTTGATATTCTATTTCACAAAAACATTTTCCTTCTTTTAATGAATCAGTTAATATCAACAAAGCAGAAAAATCTGTGAATGCAGTTTCTTGAACTGACCCGAGACCATTAACTACTTCTGGCACATATTCTTAGTCCTCCATGCTTCTGATTGTTACTCTATGATGCGATTTCTTAGTGTATTGTATACCTTTCTAGAATTTACCATGACCGAGTCTTTCTTAAAGTGCACATGTTTTAGGACTAAAGCGTAGTCCAGTTAACAGAAGATGTGGGCGCAATATGTGCAGCTTTAATGTCTTAGATTTAGAAAATTATCAATGTTGTAACTTATTATTCATATCATCATGTACCATCAGATTGGATGCGTATAGGTGCCTTTTCTTTTGATTCTTCTGTAGCCGTCCTGGCAGAGAGACCGAGTCTTCCGGGGAAGATACTGAAAGGAGAAAGCATTGAAAAGTTGTTGCGGTCTCAAGGTTGTTGCGTGCTAGAGAATGTTAAATCAGGAGTCTGGATAGCTGGTAACTTCCAAGTTAACTTTTACACTTGGATTGTGAGATTATACTTGAAATGAATATGTCAACATATTATCTCACTTGTGTTTAACTTATTTCATTTGTTTATTGTGGTTAAATTTTCAGACCTACAGCTAGTAAGATGCCCGGTTTGTGACCTCAATACGTGCGACGGTAATTTGAATACAATCCCAAGAGCCCTGCATATCCCTAATCCCTTTGTACTACCATTGCCTTCTAATTTGGACAAGACAAATAATGCTCCCGTGAATTTACATCACTGATCACTGTGTTGTACAGCAAGGATTTGCCATTAAGAGAAGCTAGATTAAACTTAAATTGATAACTTTCTCCCACTTATATAGGAACAATGCAGACGCTAGATGCAAGGCACATTGAACTATTCCTCTGTGAAGGCTACCGAAGTGGGAGCTGGGATTACCAGCTTGTAGGATCTCATGATATAAAAAAACGAGCAGATGGGGCTGCTGGCTCCATTTTTGACATCAAACACCTGGGCGATTCATCAACGTCGGGTAAATCTTGATACTTCGGTCGGCTTACTCGGTAACCCTGTCAATTTTCTTGACAATAAACCTTGGTCTATTGTCTGTGTATAAAGAGATCACCTTCTGTTTGTCATAATAGATCCAGAACATTTAAAATTTTGCTGTGAATAGTTTTAGTTACAGATAATCCCCAAACGAACTTCAATAACAATATCATCATGCCTCAGAACGATTCGGGGTTTAGGTTATGAGCATTTCTGTAAATTATTTCATGTTCTAACTTTTTTTATTGCCAACCATTTCATAGAAGACTGTTAACTCGAGACGCTACCAAATTAAACAATCTGTTTTTATTTCCTCATAAAATGGCAGCGGTGTTTGATTACAAGTCTTGGATTGGAAGAGCAAATGACTGGCAACCCAAGGCCATGATTGCTTTTCATGCCGTAGCTGTCAATACTAATTTACAAGAAAATGAAGGTAAAAAGCTTCTTCTTGACAGCTTTGTGCATCAATTACCTGAAAAGTCTGGGCAAAATTAAATCCCATATTTCCTTTTTAGAATTTTCTTACTAATTTCACCGGTGTAGTAACTCATTTTCACGTCTTTGCTTTGCTTACAGTCTTCTCTTGTTTTTTTTTTTCGATACACGCAGGTCTTCATGTGAAATACCATGCTATGAGGGAAGGGACAGACGGAGAAGTTGTTTCTATTAGAATCTCTCAACAGCTCCTGTGATTCATCTCCATCCTGTCTTTGAGAGGGGCAGGGATTGGGTAGTTATTTTCTAGCTTTTAAATGTCTTCTAGGCATTATTATACAAGTCTACACAAGGACCCGAAAACAATTATTCTATAATCCATTAATTTTTCACATGTAGCTCTGGTTTAAGCATTGAAAGATAATGACAAATAATATTTCCGAATGGAAAGTCGCAAATTGGTGATGACCAAACATTATTTTGTATGGAAGTATAGAAATTATTCTCTAGATCTTCATCCATCTGCTTTCATGAAATAGAATGATTCGTGCAGTGTACTGGAAACAAACTAACGAAATTCGAATAACTTAATGATCATTGGTGAGGAACTGAGGATTTTAAATATCCTCCCCCACAATGGCCAATGTGACAAGAACAGGAATTATATTATAATGTTCTCGAGTCATACCTTCTTTATATCTCTGTTAATTTATTACACTATATCAATATATAATGTAAAATGATTTCCAAATGTTGCTTTTAAATTTGTATAGACTATTAAAATACGGTTTCTTCTTTTTATAACCTGGTCTGTTCGCTTCCTACCGCAGACTTTTACATCTGAAAGATAATGGGCATCTTGGAAGTCCTTTTTCTCTTCTTCATCTTTCCTGTCATATATGCCTCAAGTGATTGCCAATTTTCTTTTTGTGGCAGCAATAACATCATTGTTCGTTTCCCCTTTCAACGAGAAGATGAGCAAAATCCTTATTGTGGGTATCCTGGTTTCAATTTAATTTGCACGAATAATAGCAAAGCACTGCTGAAACTTCCTCACTCTGGAGTATTCTACGTCCGCAACATTAACTACCTCGCACAAAAGATACAAGTCTACGACCCTGATGATTGCCTCCCCAAACGGCTTCTGAGCCTCAATGTCTCAGGCTCTCCTTTTATTCACACTTTTACTCGTAACTACACCTTCTTAAGCTGCACATTACAGAACGCAGGATCACAATTCATTCCCATTGACTGCCTCAGTAATTCCACACATTTTGTATCAGCTGTCCCTTCACTGAATTTGCCCAATCCATTACCTGCATCTTGCTACGTTATTACCAGTCTTTTTGTCCCAGTTGCAGGGCAAGAGCAGCAGTATGATGGTAATTTCACAGGTGAGTTTAGTCAAGATCTTGTATTAACATGGGATAGACCTGACTGCAGATATTGTGAATCACAAGAACAATTGTGTGGGTTTGATCGAAACAACAACAATCAACTCTTCTGTTTCTCTTACCAAACAGGTAAACATCTTCTATATGGATTTATATCTAAATGACCTAATATTACAAAGAACTAAGAGAAATAACTTGAGTGATATTATCACCGGAGCTCTATCTATCGTAGTTGGTCACATGATGTGAAGTTACTGGGAAAAAAAAATGGTCAATGGTTTTACGTGGTATTCACGATATGTGCGTAATTTTGTTTTGTTTACCTTTTATATAGTTGACTTCATTATTTGATCTGCATGCTGGCATTAAATTAAAACCAATGCAAATAATGCTTTTTTTTTTAGAGAAATGCAAGCAAGTGTAATGCGCACATTTGTATGGTATATGTCAATCCTTTTTTTTTTTTTTTTTTCAATTATCACAGGGTACTCATTAGATTTTGGAGTAAAATAAAAACAAATCCATTTTAATTGTTTCACGACACTTCTTGAATTAGATTTGTCCACGATATATATATATATATATATATATATATATATATATATATATATATATATATATATATATATATATATATATATATATATAGACACACACATATACCTTTTTACTTTTTGAACTTTAACCATACATACTGAAACATTAGTTTTGGTGACTAAAAATCTATTTCACATTAATCCATGAATTCTTAAAACCCAATTCAATGTTAATATAATGTTAATACAGTCAGTTAGCTTAAAATTTAGTTTACCTTGGATTACTAGCTTAACAAATGTTTCCTGTTTGTGTTTCAACGAATTCTTCAAAAATTGATATAATCTGGGAAATATTTTTATTAACTATAATGATGTTGCCCATTTTCTTTGTTGTTTTTAATTTTGAAAAAAATGTATTATTTTTTTTTACATATATCTAAATTAATAAATCAAGTCAACATAGAATAATATTTCAATTCTTTTAGAAATATAAATAAAATATTTTCTTAAACAACAGAAAGTTTAAATTTTTCCTTCACTGGAGCTGTGAAATTAATTTACGTTTGACATATAAACATGCTAGATTGGTGGTGGCTCTTCTAAGAATTTGCTTTCCTTGTGCTTCAACTGAACGTGAACTTATCTAAATAAAAACACCGTAACCTTGGTCAGTAGAAGTCGTAAATATACATACATACATATGTTCTATGCTAATTGACTATATAAAGTGCTATAGTGATACGTCAACCTCCATTAACCAAATACACCCTCTGACTTAGAAACAATACATGTAAATTTCAAGGATCTGGTACTTAGTTTTAAAAGTCTAAAGAATTATGTGAATTTAGTTACCTAAATCTGTAGGGTTCAAATTGAATAGTGTTTTGTTCTAGGTTATAATATCAAGGCTATTGCTTCCTGCGTCCTATCAGATTTCTACCAGCACCCTATCACTTATGGAATCTATTTTTCCGAACACAATAAACATTTCTGGGAATTTTTTTTTGGAAAGCAATCACCCATTTCTATTAAGAAAAGAATTTTTCGGAAGTTTTTTTATGGGGTGGGAGAAGAAATTTGATTGGGTGTAAGACGCAACAACCTAATATCAAAAGCCAGATTAGAGTCAGCCCAACTCTTAGAACAAAGATGTCTCTATTAATCGATTTGCTGTTACTGATGACATTTCCTAATAAACAAGGTTCCTCTGCAATCCCATTTTCAGATACCATTCTAAAAAAGACAACCTTATATATTGTGTTTTCTTTCTGGCTTAAGGTTCAGGTCCATCACAACAAGGAATCCAAGTTTTCAGAATCATCACATTGTGCATTGCTGGACCAGCAGTAATCTTTGCAATTGTGATGGCATGTTGCGTGTGCTACAAGGACAGACTAGCCAACATTCGTAACATTGCCATTGCAAGGTCTGCACCAGCCACAGTATTACCAGCACCACAGATTGTTGCAACGGGTTTGGATGAGTCCACCATTGAGTCCTATGAGAAGGTAGTGCTTGGAGAGAGTAGAAGAGTCCCTGGACCCAACGGTGGTTGCTGTTGGATATGCTTATCAGAGTACAACAGCAAAGAGACAATACGATGCATTCCTGAATGCGAGCACTGCTTCCATGCAGATTGCATAGACGAGTGGCTTCGCATCAATAACACATGCCCAGTTTGTCGTAACACTCCCTCTCCTTCTCCTCTTCATGTTACCTCCATTAACCCCTAAATCATCATCATGGATTTTCTTTCGCAGATTAATCACATTCTTAGCCACACCAATGTTATAGCAACACTATCATATATGTATACACTGGTAATTTGTGAGAATTTAAAATACAGTAATAATTTTCTTGAAAAGCATAACTCACCAGGGAAATTGCCTCATCATCGCAAACTACGTAGTAGACTTGGTTAGAGGCAGGTTGGAATGTAGGAGCTTGGTTTACAATTATATATATATATTAAAGAAAAAGAATAAAATAGTTACTTTTAAGATCTAAAACTTCAACTTTCAATGGTCTTCTGTACAAGTGAGTAATCTACTATTTGGTACAAAGAGCAAGAGATACCATCTAGTAAGAAAGAACAATGTAACAAAAGTTTAACTTTTTCCGTAACAAAATTCTCGGTGTATATTCTCATGTTACAATCATGCTAATTTGATGCTAGAACATCACCTAGAAACATGACACAGGATAGGACGCACTGCAGCTTTGAAGTCATCATAAAACCTCTGTTCAGAAAATCTCCTTGCCCTTCTCCTTGCAGCTGCAGCCACCTTAAGTCTCTCTGTCTCCGACATTGTTACTGTCCTCACAATGGCGTCTGCATATTCTTCAACAGTGCAGGCAAGAAATCCTGTTTGCTGTCCATCTTCATCTAGCACAATGTCCATTTTTGGGCCAGCAGAATTATGAGCTGACAAGCAAATATTGCAAGAATAATTAATGCATGCAAGAGTTGCTAATATAGACAAAAAATAGACACATTTACAAAAATGTGCAATTGCACATAAGCCTACCGATTGGGATAGCACCGGCAGCCATGTATTCTACAACACTAATGCCAAAATGCTCATCTGTCATCGAATGAATCCCAGCAACAGCACCCCCTAAAAGTCCCACCAAATCTCTGTAGGTCGAGGCAAGCATCATATGTATTAGTAGGAGTACAGCATTCACAGTTTAGGTTCTGAAATTACAAATACAGTCTAAACAATTGAGACAATTAAGAAAATGAATTCATGTGATAAAAATGATAAACTCATTTCAGTGAAAGAATTGTTAGTCATTAATCCAGAGTTCTTGGCTAATTCACAAGCCAATTACCGATCCATGAAACCGACCTCTAAAGGTGGTTTCCAAGCAACATAACATGCATCTCAACCCAGTTCAAAGGCTCACTAACACCGATGTACAAAGGATTATTTTCCAAACTGCTTATTTTGTACAAAAACAACTGAAATCTCTTACTAGGAAAGTCTTTGCAGCCCTATCAACTTGGCCATTCACCGATAGCAAAAGAAAAAAAATCAACTTGGCCATTGATGATCTTGATGATTTAAAGGAGCCACATCTAATCATAAGAAGTTCAAGGGAAGTACCAAAATAATGAATGAACCATATACTAATTGTGAGGCTTTAGTTAATAAAAAGGAATATATGCTGCGTTTGATTTTGACACGGCATCGGATTGATTGATAAAGTTAATTCCAAGTTTCAAATCTTCTACAATATGAAACATGATGTCAAGTGTTAAGTAAAATCCAAACAAATATAAAGTTTTTCACTTTGCAAGAAAAGGGTAAAGGCTTTCCAAGTCTAACATCATGGTAGTTGAAAAACAAAAATAAATTACACTAACCATCCATGAGGGTTTGTAAAACTACAAAAAAAAAAAAAAAAAAAAACAAAAAAAAACTTGACAAGTCTATCTGGTAAGAATAATCTAGTCTAAGAGACAGAATTAGTTCACTAAAATTGTGCAATACCCTACGAAAATGGTTCCATACAGAGACTTATCCATCCTAGTTCAAAAATTTAGATCAAGGATTCTAACTTGCCTTTAGAAATTAAAATATTGATCATATCCCAACTCCTCTCCAAAATAACTAATGACAAAACAATAGCCATATAAGATAAATACAATCATATACATTAAGTTTCCAGTAATAATGCATAAGTAAGGCTGGTTATATATTGCTAAAATGTAGATGAACAAATATGGCAGATAACATGGTTAAAGACAATATTATTTCTAAGAACGTTGACAAAATATGCTAAACCACCCTTAGATCAAACTTTCTGTTTTTCAAGTAATTGATCTTCTATTTCCTTGGCTTGAATGCAATATCTCTACTTCCTCAGCATTCACCCCAACTTATTGGATTTTTCTCCAGACAAAGCTCAATAAAAAAGTTAACTTTTATAGAGCTTTTGTAGAAGCTAATTAGAGAAACTTTTACTTTCAAGGAGAAAAGATGGTTAAAAAAGCTGTGACCACTCATGGATTGCTGTGATGTTCAAGTAGGAATTGGGAAACTGTGACATGTCCTTACTCTTGATTATAAATACCACAGCCTTGTAAATTCAAGAAATAGGGGTAGCTAGTGCTGTGGCTTAGGAGTTTTTTATTATGGATTTAAAATACGCGTTTGGTTAATCAAAGCAGTTAAGGAACCTGGGCATTGGCTATTAATTAAGTTTTGAAACTTTAAACATCAGCCTGAAATTGGGATTTAGGAAAAGAAAAACCAAGAGCAATCAAGACCCCCAGTTTCCCAATGTCAGAATTTGCACTGAACGCTAGCTGGGCTGATAACTACCATATACCATCAACTAAAGAATAAAGGGTATGCATTGTACAAAATATAACTTTTTTAAATAGTTTATACTTCAGAGAAAATGTTTCTTATGATCATCAGAAGGAGGGAAGAAAGATTGAAAATCCATTGGGACTAACCTGTATGTTACATTCTTGTGAAATTCCACTTGTTCACTAATATTCAGCTCAATTGCTTTCTTTTTTAACATTTGAAGTCTGTCATCATCTGACTTATTTCTACAGCTACCTACAATTTGGAACTTAGGTTTTGGTAAGGTAGGATCTAATCTTTTAATGGCAGCTGAAAAAGCCTCAAGTTGGAGAGTGTGTGCCTACATTTGAATGAAAAAAATGTCAAATTGGTTTAAACAACAAAGGCTCAAACGAGCCACATAAAAGGTTGTACCTTTTGTTCACAAGGTTGATAGGAATATGCCCACCTTCTCCGGTCGAAATTGCGCAACAGATATTATTACAGGAATTTCTGCTGATCGTTCCAAGGGAAGTACCTGTTTATATTGCTTACCTGTTAGAATTCACTTGTCATAACCAAACTATGTAAAGAACAAAAAAAAAAACAAACACACAGTATTATCATATTGAGACTTCACATTCTCAAGTTTTAAACATTTGGTAAACATACATACTACACCGGGAGGAAACATAGAAGAGACAGACCATAAGAGACTTCAATGCCACAAAGTAACAAGCAATATGGGAAAGCTATCACCCAAGCGAAAGAAAAATGCAAAACATTAAATAGACAATATAATAACGTCTCTAGGACTATAAATAACAAATTGCAAACCTGGAGTCCTGAAGTATCACAAGGAGGATATACTCGCTTAATACGACCTGGAACTCTCCAAAGACTTTCAATATGGGATTTGGTCCAAGATGAATTGACCATAGCAAGGTGTGCACATGATCCTACAATCCCATACAAGCAGCTGAAGAATGTATAATAGACTATTTTGCATCTTGAAAGCCAAACACTGCAACAAAAAGAAAATAACTGTTAAATTCCTTAAAACATGGAAGAGACAAAATAGTGTTAATTTAGTGAAAATTACCGCATGGAAGTGTGTATGCATTGAAGGGTAAGGAGAAACATGCAAAAGGTGAACTTTCACATGAAAAGACTTCAACTTTTCCAATTTCTACACCAAAATACTTTTAAAAAGATTGATTATCTTCTACTCTTACGCTCAAAACAATTGAATAGGGTATAATATTCAAATTTAAGTAATATTGAAACTATAGCATTGATACCATTTAACAAGTGAGGAAAATTTCTGAAAGATGACTAGTCTATAAGAGGCAACAAAATGTACAAATCCCATAGTTAGAAGAAATCAAACCTTTTGGTAATTAAGACATCATTATTATACATCAGGCTGCGATCACGAACACGAGATAGCATGTCTGAACTGATAGTGGGATAATGTGTATAGCAAATAACTTTACATCCAAACAACCGGGCAAGTGGATATGTAAAAGCATATCCACTTGTGTCAAAGTAATATACAGGAGTAAACTTGCACAAAGCCTCCCAAGCAAGATACATGGAACCCAGACTTTGACCAATCATTGTAAAATGCGGATAAGTGGTTTCTTCGATCCACTTTCTCTTGTACAAATGAACCACCTGAAAATCAGGACAACAAGACAGATAGGTTTAAGCTTTTAAACAAATCAAGTATATTCTTGCACAATTGGTGCCAAAATAAATGCTTCTTACATTAAAACAATATTTTCTTACTTTATATAATCAGCACACTATCTTATTCCATGGCTAAATCATCCCTAATCCCCTCCTTCCTATTGTCAACTCAACCTGCTAAGCAAGCAATGCCATGTTTTACTGCCTTTCTCTGGCTCACTTCCACCAAAAAATTAGATCCATTGATCCTAATCTACTCATTCTTTAGCAGAAAACAAAATAAATTTAATTCATGAGTTATGAGAGCACTAATAACCGAACCCATGATAGGAGTAATTAACAGATAAACAACATCCACGAGTTGACTAATATTCTAGCATACACTAAAAACACTTATGAACCCAGAAAAGCATTCTATGATATTATACTCTCTCATCATTACTACAATCGAAAAACCTACTTCAAATAATACAAAGCCACGATGAAAGCGAAAGATTAAAAGAAAAAAACCCCACAATCCAAAAACAGAAAAGAAGAAGAACCCAGATAAGAGAATAAGAAAAGAATGTACCTTTGGAGGAGAGAGGAGCGTGACCCCAAAGCGATCTAGGGATCGAGCCATCAGCGACTGAGGGGTGGAGTCATGATCTCCGGTGTAGATACAGCAGTCAAGGTCAGGGATCTCCTCTTGGATGCCTCTGACGGCGCACCAGAGCACCCTCTCCCCGCCGCCGCCGTCGTTAGTATACGGATGAAAGAATCCGACGGCTCTGTTCCTCCGCCGCCTGCCGTTGACTGGAGCAATGCAGAATCCAAAAAGTATGACGGTGATGAGCGCAACGATTATCATCGTCAACATCAAATCGCTGAGTTACAGTAACAGATGTTTAAGGCTTCTCCATAATTGTTCAACAAATTGGATGAGTAATTCAATTTTTTTGGTTCCTCTTCGAAGGTTTAGACAACAGAAAGAAAAGTAAATAGGAAATAAAGGCAATAGGCTTATTTTCGTTAAATAGGTCTTTAACCTTCGTACATTCTTTTCCTGTGCTCCAATAAATTCATTTTAGCTCTTTTATATGGTGTAATTAAAAAATAAAAAATAACTTTTAATTATGCAATTCAGAAGTTAAAATTAATTTTTAGATTATACAATTTTGAAACAAATTTTCTCTTTAAAAGAAAAAATTTGAGATAAATAAACTAAAATAAAAAAATGATTAATTTCTAATTTTTTGAATACCACAATCTAAAAATTATTTTTTCTTCAAATTACACACTTTAAAAAGAAAATGTTTCTCTAACAACTAACTTTTGTCAACTTTTTTATAATATCGTGTGTGAGGTGTATTGATTGGTTACTTTAAAAGTTTTTTCTAAAAATGTGTAATTTATTGTTTAGGACATTTTGAAAAAAAATAAAAGGTTAAACCCATTCGGAAGTTCCTGTTTTCGTGTTTTTTTTTTCCACTTAAATCTCCGTCTTTTAAGTTCTGTTAATTAGGTCTTTAAATTTGGAAAATCAAATTAATTTTGCCTTTGCCGTCTGCCGCAACCGAAATCGCGACGTGAGGACGATCCAAAAAGAAAAACGTTTGAAAAAGAGATTGGGTCGTCACCATAGTTTATTCTGGAAAACTACGGAAAAACCATAAAATGACAAGGCAAGGTCTACAAAACCAAATTCTGGTTTCGGAAGTCGGTTACGTGTGGGGAAGGTGTTAGCACCCCACAACGCCTGCCCTAAGGCAGTACCTTTAATTAAATACGCGAATTTGATGTCGTTTACAAAATGTTTAATTATCCCCCAAAAATAAAACTCCAGAGAAACAAGATATATTTTTTTTATTTTTTTGTGTCCGACAAGGATTGACCTTGCTCCTACGTGTTCTCAAAGTGAGAAATCAGGATTACGTAGTTCTAGCTGAAAGATGGTTCGTTGTTTAGGAAAGGATGTTTTGTGTTTTGATGTTTTCATAAAAAAAAGGGAAAGGTTTTCAGCACACAAGGCCGACAGAATGGTCGCACGTGTGTTTAAACCTTTTAAAATAAATTTTTGTTGATTTTTTTAAAGAAGAAGAAAAAGGTTTTCAGCACAAGGCTGGCAGAATGGTCCCATGTGTGCTTAAACCTTTTAAAATAAATTTTTGTTGATTTTTGAAAGGAGAAGAAAAAGGTTTTCAGCACAAGGCCGACAGAATGGTCGGACGTTTGCTTAAACCTTTTAAAATAAATTTTTGTTGATTTTTGAAAGAAGAAGAAGAAAAAAATTTCACCACACAGAATGGTCGTACATGTGCTTAAACATTTTAAAATAAATTTTTGTTGTTTTTAATATCTATTTAAAAGTAGATAAAATAAAATAAATAAGTAAATAACCAAATGAAAAATAAAAAGCAGAAAAAATGAAAATAAAAAGTAGAAATAAAATAAACTAAAAGTTAAATGATAAAATAATATAAAGATTGGGCCTAAGCCCAAATGGTCCGGGGTGTGGAAATGAAAAACAAGGGTGTGCAAACTTAATATGTTTCTAATAATAGAGTGGGCCTAGGCCCAAATGAATAGGGATGCGATATAGTGAAAACTGGGGGTGCAGAAACAAAAATGTTTATTACTTTTTTGGTTAAACCCCTTCGAAGGTTCCTATTTACGTAAGTTTTTCCCAGTTTCATCCCCGTTTTTTTTTTACCAATTTGATCCTTTATAATGAATAATTGACTCAATTAAGTCCTCGTCGTTAAATAAACTTAATTATGTTAAATTTTTTATGACCTATGAGAGTGAAGTGGATGTTATTTCAGTCGTGGCTTGCTGATACGGTTATACATGATTTTTGTTAGTCAAACCTTCTACGTGGCATCTTCTTAAATAAACATTTTAACAATTGGGATTTCTGAAACATTTTTAAAAGCTGCAGATTTTATAAATTTAGGAAAATTAAGAGATTTAGGGTTTGTCATTGTTGTTGAAGATTGCAATGCAATTTTCTGAATGAATTTGATGATGGATTTAGGGTGTGAGGAATTAGGAATTTAGGTTCGTTCTTCATGGATTAAAATTGGCAAACAGTGGGTCCTTCACAGTGTTTGAAGAGGCAAGATGGAAGTGGCAAATCCATCACCATTCCTTCGAAAAATTGGTAAACGGAGGAAGAACCCTCCTATCGAAAAATAAAGCTTGGTGGTTCCTCGGCGAATCCATCACCATTCCTTCAATTTCTGCTGCCGCACCATAAAACGTGTTGTCGCCGCACTGCCATTCCACCTCAAGAAACACACTGAGAGAAGTCGGCCTGACGTCACCATCCCTACGTAGCCACCACCACTTCCGTCGATGCTCCAGAACCACCATGGCCTTCTTCTTCTTAGACTCTGTCTGTAACCCTCTAGAGGCCACCCACAGCAGCGGCGAAGATGATTGAATTCTTCATAATTCAAAGTAAACTCCCAGAAACTCCATGTGGGTACCCAAAATCTTCAAATGTCGCTTTGAAGCTGAGGATGANGAATCAACTTCTAAAGCAAAGGCACGATTGTGATTCTTGATGGTTACGAAATGAAAATTTTGGGGTTTAGGATTTCCAGAATCGCTAATTGGGAATTTAGGGTTTTTATGTTAAAATTGNGANTTTTGGTTTGAGAATTCTTTTTAGGAGCTGTGATCTTGTTTCTCAAATTAAGTTTGAGGTTCGAATTCTGGTTTGAAAAATCTTGTTTCTTGATCTGGTTGTGTTTTTGTTTGGGATTTGAAATTGTTTATGGTGGTTTCCACCTTTAAAGTGGTCTGCAATGGTAGATGGGTTCTAACTGAACTTTGTTGCAAAGAGAAAAGTATTATTAAAAATAAGAAATAGAATTTAAAAATAATATTTTAAGTGTGATCAAATAATGATAATACAAGAAAATATTATTAAACCACGTATGACGCAATGAGCAAGCCACGTTTTAAATAAGAACCATGTCACCCTCACAAGTCAGCAAAAATTTGACGGAGTTAAATTCATTTAACGGCGAGGACTTAATTGAGTCAATTATTCACTATAAAGGATCAAATTGGTAAAAAAAAAAGACGGGGATGAAACTGAGAAAAACTTACGTAAATAGGGACCTTCGAAGGGGTTTAACCTACTTTTTTTTAGTTGGATTTGGCCCAGCGGCCCTAGCGTCTCACCCCAAGTTCAGAAACCCCTTAGGGGTTCTCACCTCTTCCTCTCATTCCACTCAAACGAAAGAACACAAGGCCTAGAGCCTCTCTCCCTCTCTCTCCCTAGAAGCTTCCCATCTTTGCCGGCAGATCCCAAGGCCACCGTCTCCATCACTGGTTTAACGCGTCGCCGGCGACAGTAGACGCCATCGGAACCATGGCCGGCCACGGCACCACCGCCAATCTCTTCATCTTCTCGTGCACGAGAAACGGAAACGCTTCCCGGGACGTGATAATGCTAATTCTTACCATTATTTAAGCATCATTTTAGTGGCAAAATCAACTCCTTCATAGCTTTTACTTTGTTTTATCCTCACATTTAGTGTGTTTTCTAGTTTTCTTGTGTTTATTTAGTATATGCTTGTTTTTACCTCTAATCTCTATGTTTGAGTGTGT
>NW_014543814.1:5027-32970 GCF_000741045.1 Vigna radiata var. radiata | reverse complement strand
TCTAGTCTTGACAAATTGTAAATACACTATGTTAAATTTCTTGCACACCAACTGTTTGATAAAATACCAAAAAGAGTTTCTTGTGTTGTTTTTGTGCACTTTGATGTCTAATTGAGTTATAAAAGGAATAATTGTCATGTGTTGCACAAGTCTCTTGGGAAAACGATACCTAGTCTTACCAGTTTTATTACTTGAACGATTTGGTACACTTGCCAATGAGTTAACAGGGCGCGCTCTCTGTCACTGGCGATGGGTCTTCTCTTCCTTCTCCGTCGATCGTCGCTTCCATCCGACAACCATCGCGTCGCTCTCGCCTTCTCCAGTCTCGATGTCGGCCTCCCTGCTTGGTACGCTGCGTCGCCGACGACCATTGCTAACCGCAACGTTTAACTATCCTCCGCAACGCCAGCCATGAATCAGATTCTCCCTCAGCCCAATCTTCCTCACCATGACTCTCACACACTAGAGATTATGTTGCTCCTCTGCTCTAGCTGACACTCACCCTAGATGAGATTCGATTGGGGGTTCCAATGGGTAAATGGAGTGGTTCAGGTGAAGATAAAGATACTGGTTCTGCTTTTTCTTCTTTTGCCTAAGACTGTATACAGTTTCTGGAAGCAATGAGGATGATGTAAATTGTGAAAAACTGCTTCGCTTTAGTGAAGGTTGCTGGAAATTAGTCCTTGTTCTTGGTGGTTGGTTTTTAATTTTGTAACTTTGTGCGATGCAGGTTGAGGATGATGGTGTGGATCGGACACAGTGGTTGTTGAGTTAGATGTCGGGGTATAGGTGAGAAGGAGAATGACTGCCCAGGCCGAGAGAAGCAAGACGAAGGCTATGGTGATGGCCTCGTGAACAACTCGTGGAGATTGGGTTCTCTTTCATAAGTTGTATGTTTTTGTTGGACTTTGAAGGAGCGATTCAGATGACAATGGATTCTGTTTTAATTGTTTTCAAGCGTTTTAGATGTTATGTGTGAGTTTCTTCTTACTGATTCGGTTCTATTGTTGATTGGGGTGAATAGAGACATTAAAAGGCTAGGGAAAATAGGAGAACTCGTGATGTTCAATGGTTTAGGAGCTGGTTGACCACAAAAGGGTTTGTTATAGCTTTGCTAATGCAGGGTGTGCTCAAGGAAGGGGATGAAAGTATGAGTGATAACAAGAAACAAATGCAGGAAAAATAACACAATCCAATGCAGACATGTTGAGTCTGGGAATACGTGCACACAATCATTGTAGCAAGTCACTGATTCATATTAAACTGGGATAGAGAACTTACCTTGGTGTTGAACCTCACTGCAGTCACCCCCAACCTTTCTTAATGCTCCACTCCTCTGTTTTCTATGAAGAAATTATTTTGTTCTCCCTTTCTTTTTTGTTGTATTCTCTTCCCCTTACTTATCCTTTCTTTCCTTCACTGAGATTATATTTGCGTTGGAAATGTTATTGCAGATGCGAGAGAAAATTCTTGTGAGAGGGAGCCATGAAGGATGGATTCCCCTCAGGATGTTGGGATGGATTTTTGTATTATGGGGGATTGCTGAGTGGTTCTCTGCTGAGTGAATAGAGAGTGATTAGTGGAGTAGTGTGTCTGTTCTGTCTGATGGTCAAGGTCCTCTCTAAGGCGTGGTCCTCCCCTCGATTATCCTGCTGGGTTCTAATGAAGCCAATTCCCCTTGCCTCTTGGATCATCCAGGCGTATCCTCTGACTTGAGATTTCTTTTTCGTCTTTTTCCTTTTCTCGTGTACTCATTGTATCAATTGACCAAAGAAATATTCAAAATCTTCCCTCTTTGATGAATGTATGCAACTCTGCGTAGGGATTTTAGCAAGATGAGCCTAAGCTTTCCACACTACCAATGCATACATACATTTTGAGCATTGCTTTTACGCAGGATGGTAAGCATGGTGGTCTGACGCTTTGTGTTGCAGGGAGGGGCAGTTAGTTGACCTTTGTGATTTTTTTTTTCGTTTTCTTTTTTTTCTTTTTTTTTGTTCTTCTTTTTCCTTTTTTTCTTTTCTTTTCTCATAAAAATTTTCTTTTCTCATAAAAATTAAAGTAAAGATAAAAAAAAACAACAAAAAGAAAACTAACGCAAAATAAAACAAATAACTCTAAATAATCAAAAAAGTAAAATAAAAAGATAAAAATAGAATTAAAATAAAAAACTAATATAAAAATGAAAACAAATAAAGATAAATAAGTAAAATAAAATAATAAATAAAATAAAATAAAATAAAAATTAGATAATATAACAAAAACAAAATGATAAAAAAAAAGAAGATAAAATAAAAAATAATATATTTTTGTCATTCAGACGAAATTGAGTGTTGACACCGTCATGTTAACGGAGTTAACTTTTTGTTTATCTGTGGGAGTGAGATGGATAAATTTCTTGACGTGGTGTGCACAAAATCTTTTACGTATACAGAACCTTGTACATGCCAACATTTTAAACAATTAATTTAAAAATTGGGGTTTTTGTGAAAGATTTTAAAATTAGGGTTAATTTAAAATTGAATTAAGATTAACATTTGGATAAAACATCTTAAGGTGAGTGCAAGCACACATCACTGAGGAAAGCGATTGGAAAGAAGGTTTAGGTTCGTTGTTCTTCAAGATTGAAAACTACTGAGATTACTCGAGAGATTGAATCCAGCGTCGTCAAATGCGAGGAGTTCGAGGCCAATTTCGCAACAGAGCGCGACAGTTAAGTAGTGCTTCCTATGAATGGTTTCGTTAACGCTGATGACGATAGTCATGAACAAAGCGGAAGTGGTGTAGTGGTGCTCCACTTGAATAGGATAGAACGCGGTGATAGAGCTACGCGATACATGTGTGGATTTTTGTGAGATTTTAAAATTAGGGTTAATTGAAAATTGAATTGGGTCTGCATTATCTGCATACAGGTGTGGAGCAGGTGATCATTCACCGTTACGTGAAGAGCAGCAATATCTTGTTGGATGAAAAATGGGTGGTCAAGGTTTTAGATTTCGGATTATCCCGAATTGGGGGCCAGTGGTTCTTCGATGAGTATTGTGAGCGTGAACACTGAGGTGAAAGGTAATATTAGATATTTGGACCCAGAATATTACAAGCGATACCTTTTGACAAATAGTCTGACGTGTACTCACTTGGGGTGATGTTGTTGGAGGTGTTATCTGGGAGGCAGCCTTTGCTCCCTGGGGAGGAAAATCAACGAATGTCACTTGTTAATTAGGTGAAACATTGCTATGAGAAAGGAACTCCGAATGAGATTGTGGATACAGAACTCAAGGGCCAGGTAGCACCTCAGTCTCTGTGCAAATTTGTTGAGGTTGCATTCACCTTTTTGCTTGAAGATGGGACTCAACGACCTTCCATGTTTGTGTTTCATCAGCTTCTGCAAAATCTGCGAGCAAACCTTATGCAAAATCTGTGAGCAAAATCTGCAAAATCAAGCTCCGACACGTATTAAGGACTTCACCTATGCTTGCGAAACATCAGTTTTAATCCCAATTCAATTTTCAATTAACCTTAATTTTAAAATCTTTCATAAAAACCCCAATTTTACAAATGTTTGTTTAAGATAATGCCAAGTACAAATAAAAAACCCACGTATAAGGTTTTGTGCACACTACGTAATTAAATTTATCCACCTCATCCTCACAGGTAAACAAAAAGTTAACCCGTTAACTTGATTTAACGACAAAGGCCAAATTCATTCAATTTTCCAATATTAAGGACCTAATTGGCAAAACTTAAAAGACGGGGATGTAACTGGGACAAAACCACGAAAATAGGGACCTCTAAATGAGTTTAACCAAAGAAAAAAAGGAGTTTCGTGATTTCATTTGAGAAACTCCTACGCGCTTTTGCATCTTCTTTCCTTTCGCGAATATCTTCATTGCTCCTACTCTCTTTCCACCATTGTTCTTATTGTCTCTCCACCGAAGTTCTCACTCTCTCTCCGTCTTGATCTTCCTCTCTCCATCACCGGTGAAGTTGGAACCATTTTCCTCTTCTCTCCCTCTTGCGATTATGACCTCCCCAAACGTTGCATTCTGCCTCCCCGTCTTTGTTCCACACTCCATCAACGAGTAAAAGCGTGTCCTTTGTCTAAGGTTTAGGCTTTTCACAATGTCAAGGTTGGTATAACACCATGAAGAGAACGTGCGAAGAGAACAAATGCTGCATGACTTAGGATTATTATTATAGGTCTTCAATTGTATGTTAATTACATGCGTATGGATTTTCATTGTATGAGCCTTGTACATGTTTTAGTATACAAAAGGTTATTTTTATAGATGTTGGATAATATGTACTTATCAGATATTATATGAATAAAATTTCAATTTTGATGTAATTTTGATGTACAAAAGGTTATTACAGTTAAGTCTTAAATGTCCAATAAATGCAATCACCTAACTTTTTACCTTACCTCTGTATTTATAGGTTTCAAAGTGGACTTTTGATTAGGATTCCCAATTGCGACCCAATATCCTCTAAGTATATTTTTACTTTATTAATTAAAAAAATGAGATCATCGGACCAAACGGTTACATGGTTGAATTTGAACCGTTCGGTTTACTTAATTGTAATTTTTCTGATAATTGATTTTCTGTATAGTTAACTGAGCGGTAAACATAAACCAGTCAGTCCATACAGTACATTGAAAAAAAGAAAGTTTTGATTTTATAGGAATAATAATGTTTTGCTAACATTTGTCTGGGATCGGTCGTCCTTCCTTGTTGTGCTTCGATCGTCCAATTCTTCATGTAATCCTTCCAGATTGGGGGTTGACCTGCAGAAGACACTTTGATGCTCAAGTCAGATATGTTTCATAGGGATGTCAATATTTTTATTAGGATAGATTCAGATCATCGTACCTGGACATCAGTGGTATGCTTATAAGGCTTGAGACAGCCAACTCTATTGATTAACCATTAGTGCAATATATTCTAGGTAATCAAACCCAATAATTAATCATTAATACCATATATTTGTAAATTAATACCTGATAATTGCCCATGAATGACCATTAACTCCGACTGGTATATTTCATATAGTACATAAGCCCCCCAAGCCCAAACAATCTCTTTTACTTAAAAGAGGTGCGCAGGGATTATTATGAGCTTTAAAAGGAGACAATCTTTACTCT
This sequence comes from Vigna radiata var. radiata, assembly GCF_000741045.1. Classification (NCBI taxonomy): domain Eukaryota; kingdom Viridiplantae; phylum Streptophyta; class Magnoliopsida; order Fabales; family Fabaceae; genus Vigna; species Vigna radiata. The sequence continues at coordinate 27,827 of NW_014543814.1, read as the reverse complement.
CTTTACACCAAGCAACAGACTTTAGGAGTTCTCTTTGGATTTTTTCCTGTGCTAAAGATTTTCACTCCAAAAAATATAAAATAAAGTAAACGCTTCAATAGTTTATAATTTTTATAATAAAAAAGGCTTTGGAACCTCACAAAACTGAACATTTTGAGTAGTGGACTGATAGTTCTTTTTCGAACTTCCTGCGTTGGGCGGGGATTTCTGAAGTCATTTTTCTGACTTCCCTCCGAACGTCTTTGAGGCAAGAGTCATTTTCCTGACTTCCTGCGTTGGGCGGGGATTTCTGAAGTCATTGACTTCCCACCGAACGTCTTTGAGGCAAGAGTCATTTTCCTGACTTCCTGCATTGAGTGGGGATTTCTGAAGTCATTTTTCTGACTTCCCCCCGAACACCCTTCCTCCTAACACCCCATGGGGATTTCTGAAGTCATTTTTCTGACTTTCCCCCGAACGTCTTTCCTCCTAACACCCCACGGGGATTTCTGAAATCATTTTTCTGACTTCCCCCCGAACGTCTTTCCTCCTAACACCCCCACGGGGATTTCTTAAGTCATTTTTCTGACTTCCCCCGAACGTCCTTCCTCCTAACAGTTCTGACCACATGAGTTTATAATGAGTTCAAGAGTGGGTGGCTAAGCAGCTTTGCGCGTAAGATCCTTTCACCTGTACTTACGATAATAATTCGAATTCAAATGATCAAGAAAAAGAAAAAATAATGTAGCCAATCAGATGCTCGCTATGAAGCCAGTCGGCCAATCAAGTGAGACCGTGCGGTTTCCATCAATTCCACGTACCCTCCCCAATTATACTCTCCAGGCTTCTTTCTCCACCAGACCCCACCACACGTTCATCATCACCCCCTCTCCAGCGCTCTTCACACCGCGATCGCCATGTTCATCGCCTTTCTCCGATTCACCATGTTCCCTGCCGACACGCTGTCCAATGGCATCATCCCGAAAACCGGCACGCCACTTCTCTCTCCCTTCTTCCCTCCCACATCGTACTCCTTCTCTTCCGCCACCTCCGTTGCGAACGCCTTACACACCACTGTCGCCACTTCGGCCAAACTCCCTATTTGGTTAGTCATGCTCAACGTCATTCTCTAAAAGAACAGTAGAATTAAAATCTTGAACCCGTGCGTGGAACTTCATATAAAATATTATCCTTTCAATCAACATGTTTAACTTCAGCGGTGAAAACAAAGAAGCAACGTCATAACACGAAAAGCTACTTCTCATTCAGAAATATGTGCTTTGAGCCAAAGAATAAATTTAATATTCTATAACGAAAATCTATTATTTTTTATCAAAGTTTAAGGAGAAAGTGGTTATCTTGTCCAGGCTTTTAATTTCAATGTTCTTCCTGGCCTGTCTGAAATGTTGAGCAAACTTTAAATTGACCCTACAGTTTATTTTGTTAAATAAAAGTAGTATGGGCACGAGAAAATACTGGTGCAGGTGATAGATCTTCCATCTTGCAATTTATTTTGTTAAATAAAAGTAATATAGGAAAAGGGTCTGCAGCATGGGAATGAAGCACGGAGCAAGGAACAAATGCCGGTGAAATCTTCACAACACCAATCGTCCAACCTCTATTCCAAATCGGGAAGGATTCCTGCAAAACCAGCAAAAAATGAAACCTTTGATGATTATCTCAAGGTTTAACAATTCTTCTAATTGTTGCTGCAACAGCAAGCCGATGATGGCTGTAATGGAAGCATGGTGGTAATCCACGGTGAAGGCAATGAGGTGGCGCTGCAGGCGACTTTGGGCACGGCGTAGCGGTTGTAGCATATCCAATGAATATAGTTATAATTGCCAAATTCCAAATGGATTAAAATTAAAATCGAGAAAGAAACGAAGTTATAATTGCCAACATGTCTAATATGATAAACATGAATAAGAGCATAAAAGAAAGAATGAAAGTTTCGATATTAATTCGGATGTCATTGCTCCTTGTGTTCTCATTCTGCGAAATGCCACTTAATTCTCGTGATGGGACTGATCTTTTATATTTATATATATAACAATCCGACGAGCAGCTTCAAAGAAAAATCTTTGCCAAAATCTTGCTCCTGTTTGGCAATAAATTCAAGGAAATAATGGATGCTCCGTTGGAATTCTCGTTCCTGAATAATGCCACTGATCGGACATAAAATAATAAATTAAATTATTGGATAAAGAATAAAATAAATTTAAGATGATTATATGTGAAGATGTAGAAATTTGTTGTTGTTGATATAATGATGTAGAGACCTAGCGCTCCTTTTTGTTTCTTGCAGTTTTAGTGGGATGCCGTTCGGGTTCCACGGTGAACGCCAAAATATTTCGGTAACATTTGTCTGGGGTCGATCGTCATTCCTTGTTGTGCTCCGATCGTCCAATTCTTCATGTAATCCTTCCAAATTGGAGGTTGACCTGCAGAAGACACTCCGACGCTCAAGTCAAATATGTTTCATAGGGAAGTCAATATTTTTTATTAGGATAGATTCAGATCATCGTACCTGGACATCAGTGGTATGCTTATAAGGCTTGAGACAACCAACTCTATTGATTAACCATTAGTGCAATATATTATAGGTAATCAAACTCAATAATTAATCATTAATACCATATATTTGTAAATTAATACCTGATAATTGACCATTAACTCTGATCGGTATATTTCATATAGTACAAATAATAATATAAATATAATAACACTTAGTATGCCATTTTTAGTTTAATATCACGTAGATATGAAAAACATATTCGAATTTTAAAGATAATACATATATAAAATTTATGTGAGCAGACCAATCCCCGTTCCTCACAAGGTAAGCCTATTTCTCTCTTTCATAATTCAAGGATGCATTAATATTTATCATATAAGAACATTTTTATGGTTTGTATTACTTTGATATACATAGTGAGATGGTCTACAATAAGTAAAATTGTTTTACAATTCTGTAATGTCTGCTATGGAGAGAAAGTTGATGCTAACCATAGAAGAACCTATTGTCTATATCAACATTTTTAAGAGTTTTTTTTTTCAAAACTATTTCTCGTTCTAAAATCGTCTTTCTTTTTTCCATCACTGTGTGTATCAATATTTTTAAGAGTTTTTTTTAAACTATTTCTCCTTCTATTATTACTTTATTAAACTCATTATTTCACTTAAATATATCTCCTCTTTTATTTTTAGACTCCTTACATCCTTTATAATGACATTAAGAAGATAATAAAATTCATACCAACATTCATCTCGATTATTACACAAAATGCTCAATGATACGTTGTTTTGTTGAGTCACTATGTTTTAGAAGAATTTAACTCTTTTTAACATAAGAATGTAACTTCCTTAGCAGAGGAAAGATAGTAGTTTTTTTTTAATCTAATGACTGTCTCTTAAATGTTAATGTTCAAATTTATTAAAAGACGGAGAGAAGAGAAAAATTAATTTTAATATCTTTAAAATATCTTTTATGACTTTAATATTTTATAATATAATAATCATTAAAAACTTTTATCTCCTGCCGTTTTATTTCTCAAAAACGCTTATTTGACATCAAAATGTTGACACTTTTTTGACACTGTCACGTGGCGGTGTTCAATTGGTCGAATTTGAAAATAAAGAAATGAGTGTTTAATAATCAGGCAGAGGTATATTTGGAAGGGGAAAAAATGAAATCTCGTTTTGCGGTTTCTTTCATTCGCAAATTGGCACGGTTTCGTTCATCTCTCTCATTCTCCTCTATCTCGTTCTCTCATCGTTGTCTCTTGGTCATCTCTCTCGTAAAGCATTGCTCTTTGTCGTCAAGCATCGCTCTCTCTCTCTTGTTTTCTTTGAGTTCTCTCTCGCTTTGTCGTTGTGCACCGTTCAAGTCCTCTCCCATTGTTGTGTTGTGTGAACCGTGAACTGTCTTCGTTGCTTTTGGTAAGTCGAACTTGACCATATCTCACCATTTTCTCCATCATTTAGTTTTTGTTCATTCGCGAACCCTTACAATGTTGTGGACAATCTTGTTTTCTTCATGTTATGATTGCAGGTCCAATGGCATCCCGAAAACCTAGTGAAAGATTAAATGTAAGCTGTATTTCGTATCGATGATGTTTATCCTCCTACTGTTAGTATTTATTAGTTTTTTTAATGGACTTGCATACTAAATTTGGGAATGAAATTAGGAACAAAGGCTTCACAGAGGTTGTGCTTCTTGGTCATAAGGATGAAATCACGTGCAAGGTTTTGGTTTCACATACTATGAATTCAACAAAGTTTGGAAAAGGTTGGAAAGAATTTTGCATCCAATATGGCTTGAAGGAAGGAGACATTATTGTTTTCGAGATTGACCACCATTGGAATGATATTATAGTAGAAGTTCACATTAATGGATGTAGTTGTAATGTTAACCACCCAATATCATTGTGAACCAGAAAAGACAAAACAAAATTATTTCTTGGACTGAATGACGTAGGTTGAACTCATCATAATTGTTTCCTATGCCCAATATGGGGTGCCCAAACATGATTGCTCACACTAAAGATTACACCTAAACAACAAAAAAACACCAAAACAATTGAATCTTTGCAAAAAATGGAAAACTTCAGACCCTAGTTCCCTACGTATTAAAAACGGGTTCTTGTAGTACAAATTTATGTACAAATCTCAATTTTCTTTCGCGTAAACGTTTACAAGCCTGCTGTAAACGACTACCAGTGTCTTTTCTGGTGCACTTGTTTAAGGACTTTAACCAAGTAGTTGAACTCATCATAATTGTTTCTTATGCCCAACATGGGGTGCCCAAACATGATTGATCACACTAAAATCACACATAAACAACAAAAAGACACCAAAACAATTGAATCTTTGCAAAAAATTGAAAACTTCAGACCCTGGTCCACTACGTATTAAAAACGGGCTCCTGCAGAACAAGTTTCTATACAAATCTCAATTTTCTTTCGTGTAAACACGAGGCTTTCCAGTGTGCTTTATCCTCACTCACACACTTTTCGAGAAAACTTCCCGGAAGGTCACCCATCCCATAATTACTCTAAGCTAAGTACGCTTAACCATGGAGTTCTTATGAGTTAGGCTACCTTGTAACGCCCCGACAACTTACAAGGACTGTTGACTGCCCCCACACATCAACACAAGGCTTTCCAGTGGAAGGTCACCCATCCCATAATTACTCTAAGCTAAGCACGCTTAACCATGGAGTTCTTATGAGTTAGGCTACCGAAAAGCAAATGCATTTGTTGATATGAGTAGCCAAATCAATTCCTTTAAGCTATTTTTCAACTGTATAGTCCCATACCTATACAGCCTCTAGATCCCTCTCATTCCGGTGTATGTTCGATTCGTCCACGTGCCCCTTCCACTGAAAGCCTGCCAGGAGCTGCTCCTTGTATGTGCCCCCTGCACCATGCCTCTTGCACCGACAATCACTCCCCGCCCTCGTCAGTGCCCGGGTGTCACATGCCCACCAGCTTCCGCTTGGTTCGTCCTCGAACCACACCGTACTGGGAGAGAACCAGGCTCTGATACCATTTGTAACGCCCCGACAACTTACAGGGACTGCTGACTGCCCCCACACATCAACACGAGGCTTTCCAGTGTGTTTTGTCCTCACTCACACACTTTCCGAAAAAACTTCCCGGAAGGTCACCCATCCCATAATTACTCTAAGCTAAGCACGCTTAACCATGGAGTTCTTATGAGTTAGGCTACCGAAAAGCCTCATGTTGATGTGTGGGGGCAGTCAACAGTCCCTGTAAGTTGCCGGGGCGTTACATGGGGTGCCCAAACATTATTGATCACACTAAAATCACACCTAAACAACAAAAAGACACCAAAACAACTGAATCTTTGCAAAAAATTGAAAACTTCAGACCCCGGTCCCCTACGTATTAAAAACGGGCTCCTACAGTACAAGTTTATGTACAAGTCTCAATTTTCTTTCGCATAAATGTTTACAAGCCTGCTGTAAACGATTAGTAGTGCCTTTTCTAGTGCACTTGTTTTAGGACTTTAACCAAGTAGCTGAACTCATCATAATTGTTCCCTATGCCCAACAAGGGGTGCCCAAACATGATTGATCACACTAAAATCACACCTAAACAACAAAAAGACACCAAAACAATTGAATCTTTGTAAAAAATTGAAAACTTCAGACCTTGGTCCCCTACGTATTAAAAACGGGCTCCTGCAGAACAAGTTTCTGTACAAATCTCAATTTTCTTTTGCCTAAATGTTTACAAGCCTGTTGTAAACGATTATTAGAGCCTTTTCTGGTGCACTTGTTTCAGGACTTTAACCAAGTAGTTGAACTCATCATAATTGTTTCCTATCCCCAACATGAGGTGTCCAAACGTGATAGATCACACTAAAATCACACCTAAACAACAAAAAGACACCAAAATAATTAAATCTTTGCGAAAAATTGAAAACTTCAAACTTCATTAATATGAAAGGCAACTTTAATCATTAACATATCCATAAGTACTAAAACAAAAATTCAACTTTAATCATTTACAATTCAATCAAAACCTCATTTCTTAATGACAATAAGAAAGACAATTCAGTTAACAGTAATAATATGTTAAACAAAGAAAGTTGCATGTTTTATAAAATTGAACATAACACAATCCAAATTACAAAACATCTCTTCATGTAAGACTAATTATATATTACATCCTCTTAAGAAACCTATACTAATATCACTCATTTTTTATTCTAAGCAATCCAGTGTAAGGAGTTCTAAGGGCTATGCTCTTATAACGCCTTTACAACCCCTTCCTCACATACGTCTTCATTGGAGGTGGAGCGGTGGACATCCCTCCCAGGGAGATGGACAGTTCTGCACGTGGCACACTATGTCCACCATCCTCTGGTCTTCTTCGCCTAACTTTCTCTTCAGCCAACTTTTTCTCCAAGACAACAACCCTCCTTCTAAATGGAGGAAGAACCCTTTTACCTTGTTGCTTGAAGAACCATGCTTATCGGAACTTGCCATTTCGCACAATAAACTCAAGAAAGACGACGATGTTACTCAAAATGAACACATGCAACAAACACCGATAGCGAGAGCGACACCCAGACTGAGAGGGTGAGGGAGTCCGAGAGCGAGAGGGAGAGGGAGAACGAAACCCAGAGTTCTTAGACAAGAGAGAGAAGGTTCATTTCAAATGGAACAGGACAAGGGCATTTTTGGAAGCACACATTTCTGAAACCTCCCTTAAACCTAACGTCAAATTTTAATTCAAAAAAACAATTAAAAAGCAACCAATCAAATTATGACACATGACGGTGTTAAAATAGTGTCAAACTTTTGGTGTCAAAATATCAAAACCCTTTATCTCTCCAGCTGTATGTGGGCAAAGTTGGTTCCCCATTGTGGGTATTATAAGACCATCAAATATATAAGATTAGGAAAAATATATATTTTTGTAAGATTTAAGAACATTAAATAAGTTGAAGTTTTATTTAATATATTTTACATGACAAAATTTGTAACGACATCTATAAAAAAAGAGTATATAAAAATACTCAATTTATTATAACACACAACAGCCATGCTCTTTCAACACAGTAATACAACACAAACTGATAGAACAGAAAGAAAAAGATAGAAGCTTAAAACATAACTGAAATACATATAACATTGTTGTGGAATAGCTTTTCAAGAGAGGGTTGGAGTGATTGTGCAGACTAGTCATCCTTCTTCTTGTTGTTCTTGTTGAAAATGGACATGATATAATTTATGATCATGTTACAGCATGCTTTGAACCAGTGAAAGTTACTCCCACTCTCTCTCATCTTAAGCTTCTTAGAGGAATAAGCAGAAGCAGCAGCAGTGGGTTCATGAGAAATCTCCGGAAGCTGATATAGTTAAATGAGTAGGTATAATAAGTAATTGAAAATGAATGATGAATGATACAGAGAGAGAAGTGTAGAACCTTAAGGTAATTGTGAGGAAATGAAGAAGAAGATGATTCTAATTCTTCAGGAGGAGGAGGATAATTGAGATCAGGAAGAAACTTTCTTTCATACTTCACCCTCTTCTTCCAACAAGAATAACAACAACATTAAAAGGTTATAATTATAACTCAACGAATAGAATACAATTATAAGTAAATGAATAGAATAAAAACCTTATCGTGATTGTGAGGAGATGATTCTGATTCTTCAGGAGGAGGAGGGTAATTCAGATCAGGAAGATACTTTCGTTCATGCTTCACCCTCCTCTTTCTGCTCTCTCTACAGTAACAAACCCACTTGCTGTGTTTTCTCTCCATCCTTTGAGCAAAATATTCCTGATTGTACGTCCCTTTATATAGAAAATAATTAGGTTGGATTTGCCGAGTTACAGAACAACAAGTCAAAGGTATATTTATTGTCCCTAAGTATGTAATTAAGTATCTAAGTATGATTGGCGAATTATAGAACAGTCTTAATCATTAATGGGGACATTAATTAAGAGGATATAGGTGTGATTGACAAATTATCTTCAAAATCTGTAATCTTCCACAACCATTTTCTTCTTGGTGTACCAGAAGAATAAGAAAGACAAACGACACTATATCAAATATTGATTGTTGTGGTCAAAGTATTTTGTTTTTTTTTCTTTTTTTTCTCTGAGACTGTCATGTCATTTTCTAAATTATGATACTGTTAGTGTGTATTTTTTTGTCTTTCTCTTCTTATTTCTTTTAACTTTTCTAACTTCTGTCATTTATTTTATTTATTTATAACTTTCTATAACTTAAGATATTAAAAGAATTTAAATATATTATTTAAAATGATTAACTATATATTAGCTATTATTATAATATTATAACTATAGTAATGACAAATATTATAACTATAAAAATTATTTTAATAATATATTACTATTATTGTCATCATTATCATATTTCTATTATAGAAAATACATTTTATAATAATATAATATTTATATTCAATTATAATAATACTCTTTAATATAAATTTCATCTTTCTGCTTAGTTATCTTTCTTTCTAGTCATCTTTCTTACATCTTAGGAGCTGTCATACTCAGCTTCAAATTGTTTGTTGTATTTTGTGCAAACACTTTGGTTTCGTTTGTAAAGTATTTTTCAAACTCGTTTTTTTCAACACTCAATAATTTAAATTATATTTTAATTAAATAACTTAACTCATTTATTTTTAGTACTCATAATTATTAAATTCATTTATTTTTACTATTCATTTATTTTTACTACTCATAATTAACAGGAGATGTAAAAAAGTGTAAGCTGCCAAAAGATGGTTTTTCACCTTTCAGAAAACATAGATATTTCCATGGGATGATAAGTTAACTTATACATTTTTTATTTTCATTTTACAACTTATTTTACTAATTTTAACTTTATCTTTTTCATAAATAGAAAATTCACTTTTTAAATTAATATATTACCCTTAAATTCATTGTCAAAAAAATATTTTTTTAATAATAGTATTATTTATAGTTATTTTAAGGATGCACTTTAGACACCAATGTGACTGATGATCTCCGATGTCAATGCACATCAATGCACTAATTAAGCATTTAATAAACTATTTTACTTTTTAAGAGTAGCATGCTAATTAAAAATATGTATTTATAAAGAAAAATAAACAATGAAAATTAAACTAGAAGTGTTTACATACAGGATAAAATAAAAATTTCTGTTATATTTGAACTTTTAGTTCATGAATTGATCTGTCCTCTTTTAGAATTAAATTTCAATTTGTTAAGGTTTAATCATTTCAGATATTTTATTTTGGTAGTATTGTAAATCATCTAAATTAGGTTCTTTATTATAAAAAATTAAATTAATCTAGATCTCGTTGTTAGTTTCGTACTAACACCGTTAAAGAAGGTGACACGTGTCAGTTCGTGATTTTTTTGAAATTTTTAATTATTTTTATTTTTATTTTTTATTTATATTTAATTTTTAAAAAATAAAATTAGAAAAATGTCACGGGTCATCTTGATATTGTGTCACGTGACAATGACAGTGTGACATGACACTACTAGTGACATTTGTCATTGATATTGTGTCACGTGACAATGATAATGTGACATGACACTTTGATATGTGTCATTTTCAGACCACATGTCATTGCACTAATTTAATTTGGTCCCTGTATTTTTATTGTGTCTCAACTTGATTCTTTTTTTTTTATTATTTTGTCTCAATTTAGTCTTAATTTTAAAAATTAAACAATTTTATCTCTCTTCAAATTTAAACAAAATTTAAATTGTATACAAATCTTAACAAATATTTTTAACAAAATTAAATTTAATTATATTTATATTTACTTAATCATATAAATGTTAATTATGTTATTTTTAAACCACAAATTGAGACTTTCTTTCATGCTTCACCTTCATCTTTCTGCTCTCTCTACAAACCCACATTCTGCCCTATTTATATAGCTAGAATTGGAGGTGGAATCTTAACCATGTGTGAAAAGTCTTCCAAGTTTGCATTGTGCTTAACCTTAACCAGTATTAGTTAGAGTGATCACTTTTGTTTATGCTTATTTATAATTATAAAATTAGCACAAGCCCTTAGCTCAAGTCGGCCAGATTGTGATTGCGCTGTCTTAATCGTTATTAATATCATTATTTTAGCCCATGGCAAGAAAAAAACAAAAGCCCACTCTATCAAATGGACATTTCTTCTTTTACTCATTGAAAATGTTGCTGAGTCTTTCACTGATTATCCTTTTGTCTTATTTCTGTTCGGCCATTTTTTTGTTCCACTCGGCTTTTCCACCAACTTCATTATACCATTCTAACTTTTCATGTAATGACATGACTTTTATCACCAAAAATTGGATTCTTCTATGTAAGGGACTGAGAATCATTATTGTTTAATAATAACAAATTCTCAGTCACTTGTATATTGTTGCAATATGATAAAGTTTGAATTCAATTACAGTAATGTACTTTATTTATTCCAAACAACACTTAGTTAGTTATAATTGAAATACCATTATGTACTCCTACAAAAGAAGCCACTTAGTCTTCCACAAAAATTGTTAAATTTGATTTATTTCACAGTTACGAGGTACAGGTCAATCATGTTCATCATCGGTAAAATAAATTAATTGTGTACAACATCTATAGAAACAAATAATGAATAAATGGTACAATAATGTTAATTATTTTCATAGAACCAAATGTGCAGTAGAAACCCCTGCTTGAATAGTGAAGATATAATACACAAGCATAAACTCAATATTAACAAATCTAATTAAACAGTTTAAGAAAAATTGCATAAGAATGAAATAATCAGAGAGACCATACTTTGCAACACTGAGGAATGACAAATAAAGGTGAAAAATTATGGGTAGAACATACTTGTTCCCAACACTGAGGAAGCAGTTTTGTTTATGTTCTCATCTCTCCGACATTCTTTGCGACATTCTTTGCAAGGCTGACACATGCCTGAAATTGAAATTTTGAAAGTTGCATTCAACCAAAATCTTTAAACTAACATAAGCAAACCAAATATAACGTACATCTATTATTATTCGTTTTGTTGCTCATCAGGGCGCTTGATTAAGTTGAATAATGTATAGGTCAAAGAATCCCGAGTCCTGCTATCTGGGTGGTGTTCAATTGCACACATCATTAACGGAAGAATTTCCTGCAGCCAAACAACAATGCAACATATGCTGAAGATCGTGTAAGTGTAAATAAAGAAAAGTGAGTAGCCACCTCACGATGATTGATCAATACATAGGGAACAATTTTAGGCAAAGCATCTGCAAGTATCTGAATGGTTCTTAATTTGTCAAAGAAAAAACATTTGTAAGAAACCTAAACAAGAGAAAACACTTTCAATTTAAATGGTAACCAAACTATCGTATCCAAAGAAATGATAATTGTTAAGTTAATTAAGTTAAGTAAAGGTAATCAAAGCTATTTGACAAAAAAGTTGTAGGGTTTTTAAAATATTTAAAACAATATTATTCACATGATAAATTATCCAATATTTTAATCACACATGATTGGATTTCTTTGAATTCGGTGTCTACCAGTAGTACTTTATATATTTTATTCTAACCTATTTTTGCAATTAATTATCAATTTTAAAATTTCACTATCAAATTTAATTGGCCCTACATGTGATTTACTAGTTTATTAAATGTGAAAACTTACAATATAGAAATTTCAGCACCTACAAAAATGAAATCAAAATCCTAGACAAATTACTTATTTATAAACCATGATTTATGATTGAAAAGAGAAAACAGCACCTGATAATATACCAGGAACTGGAATGCATTTAATATCTTGCCTGTAAAGAGCAAATGACGTTTCGAAATCAATTTGAGTCATTTAAATAAATTCAGTCAAAAAATCATATGGACAACTAGCGGCACTGAGGCAATAGACAATAAAATACAAAATCTAACTGCAGCTTTCATAAATTCAATCTCCTTCATGTCATAGGTCATTATTCTATTTTTAGACTAGAACTTCTATTATTTTCATAACATAATTCATTGTATTATGAATGCTTATTAGAATATTTTTTTCTCTTTACTTAAATTCATACATAAATGTATACATTAAAAAAACATACATCAAATATTTCCTCCATAAAATATCTTACATTCTCATCAGTTCACACCTCATCATCATATATTTCATTAGTCTTGGATATCTCTCGTTGTGTTATAAACTTTTGTTTCCATTCTTTTAACCTTTGTCCTAAAATTTTTGTTTTTTTTTTTCATATTAATAAACAACAAAAGAAAAACTTAATCCAAAGACACTTACATGTATTATTTTTGGGTACTCTACCACAATAAAGTATAAGGGTTTTGATCCTTTTTCCAATAAATTTTTTGTCTTAGTAGATATCAATTTCAATAAGCGACTTATCTATTTTATCTATCCTGATGATCTTGATCTTCAAGAGGGGGATTGTAAGAAAGACGATGAATATGTGGATGGTTTTATATTTTCAAATTTGCTTTTAAGACAATAATACTATTAAAACTAAACATGTTGAAAGGAAAAGAGTGATAGATCAAAACCTTCTTCAAGGTGAACATGGTAAAAATCCCATAGAGAAAAGACTATTCTAGAATCAGCTCGAGTTTAAGAGTTCAGCACATTACACGAGGTAAATATATTTGAACCAATAAATCTAATTCTACTAACCATGATGAATTTCTTTGTGATGAGTCTGTTACAAGTAATTTAAATCTTTCAATTGCCCTTCGTAAAGGAACTAAAGTCGTAATACATCACTGAAAAACATGTATAACTTTGTTAAGGAAGAGTTTTTATAGCGAGGATTGGAGTTATTGTGCAAAGCACTTGTTCTTCTTATTGGGATTGGGTATGATATAACCCATCAGCTTTCTCCACCATCCATGCTTTGATCTTAGAAGAAGAAGGAGAAGCAGCAACAGTGGGTTCATGACCAATCTCCATAAGCTGATATAGTTAAATGAGTAGAACTATGCAATAACTGAAAATGAATGAAGTGATAAACGAATGCATATAATATATATTTGTAACAGTGAGGAAATATCAGAAGACTAACAAAACGTAATAAGACTAGTTTATTACGTAAACAAGGTCTGGCTCCGATTGTACTTCCTATGAATTCAAATGAGATCATAGGAAATCAATCTAATTACAAGAAGTTTCAGCAAAACAGAAATGGAAATGGAAAGGAAACACTAGTACATTATCACAACAATGAAAATGAAATTACACAGAGATAGAGAAGAATAATTTTCCAATTCATTGCTTACCTCTCTCTTACCCACCCTCTGCTATATAACTAATTCCTTTTCCACAAATACCCTCTCAAACGTGAATTTGGGTATCTCACACGTTTCTCCTTTCCTGCCATGTCAACTCTTTGAGGTGGTGACACCTGTCCTTGGATGTTAACAACTTTATTGCGTCTTCTATCCTCAACATTTTCTTCTTGACTTTGTTCTCTCTGCATTTTGTTCTTTATTTTTGTAATGTGACCCTCCTCCTCATTTGTGCTTGTTACAATGCTCTCTCCTTTAAAATTAACCTTGTTCTCAAGGTTAAACGATGGATAACCCTCGACTATGTCTTCCTTGTCTTCCCAAGTTGTGTCATGTTCCCCTAATCCTTCCCACTATACCAGGATTTGAGAAACTGTGGTCGGACCTCTCATAATTTCCTGTTGTCATGAATTATATTTTTCCTTTGATTGAATCTATTCATTAACAAAATATATTGATTATAAATTGATTGAATAAGATCATAATATAAGAAAATTGATTGAATGCTAAATGTAAATATATAATTTTATTATTTTAAAAAAATGATTTTCTAGCAGTTTTGAAAAACCCTCAAATACCGATAGTTTTGAAAATCCCTAATAATTACTGACAGTTTTTGTAAAAATCCCTGTACTGACGGTTTTGAAAACCTCCCAAAAATCGTAATGGTTTTAAAAATTCGTCGCTAATTCTGACGCTATTCTCAATGGTGTAACTGCAGAAAAAGTATTTAGGGGGATTAAACCTCCGGTAACATAAAACAAAACCGGGTAAAATTGGATATTTTTATAGTGATCCATGTCTTTATGCTTGTTTCTATGTGTAAAAACATGTAATTTATTAGGTGATTTAAAAAGTGTATGTTAATGTTTTTTAGTCTTTTATTTTGAAACTTAATTTTAAGGTAGATTTTTTTTTAATTATTTAATTTTTTTTATCTAATTGATGTTTCTATTTGACATTTAAATAATTATATTCCATTCTTAAAATTTTATACTAGAGAAACAATTGTGTACAATTTTTACATAGTTGATACTATTATATTTTTTATTGTGATTTTTGTTTTCGTAAAAAAATATTTAATCAATATTTGAAATAGTAAATAAGTGGATGTAATAGGGATAAAGATGAATTTTTATTTGGATGAGGTAGTTAAAGTTATATATATTTATTTTGTTCTGTTGTGAAAATTTTCAGATTTCGAAAATAAAAGTTGTGTTTTTTACTTCATTTATAAGAGTCGATATAATACGACATATGCTAAAATAAATTTTCAGAAGTTAAATTTAAAATCTAAAAATATTTTAAGAATGAAAAGTAATTTTTTTTATTAAAGATCAAATACATATTCTTTTAAATACTACAAAGACTAATTTTATTTTAGCAGTGAAATCTGTATTGTTTTAATTTTCAACAAATGGTAACTCAGAGTTGAGCATGTTCGTAAAATGAACATGTGTGAAATGCATATTAAATAGAAAGATAAAAAAAAAAATGTGTATTTTAGTTTATGATATTGAAGGAAGGTGTATCAAATAAAAGATTGATTGAACTACTTAAGTATTTTTAAGGAGATATTTATATTATATTTTGTCAAATTTTCACGTAATTATCTAATTAGTTATATGAAAATAAATTTGATAGGATTATATTGAATTGGTTCAAAAAATTAAATTTATGCTTAATTTAAAACGACCTAGGCTTCAAGGCCGTGATCACATGACTGAGAGCAAACTCATGGCTCAAGTTCAAGGTGTAGGGTCGAGATCAACGTCCAAGGTCTATGTAACCGTCTAAAAGGTCCAAGTATGATAAGTGTGAAAAAAAAACTTGTTTTCAAAATTATGTGTTTTTCTCATAGAAAATATGTAATAGTTAATAGGAAAGTTACGTAGTTCTTTGTACATGAATCTTATACATCATTGGAGTGTTGTCAACAGTTTCTCGCCAAGTCAATCATTATGCGCTCAACTATAAGAAAGATTATTTGCTTAGCGCACCAATACCATTCGCTCAACGAGTGGGGTTAGTAAAGAGATGAGCAGTTGAGTTTTCGCTCAACGCATGCAGAGCTGTGCGCTAAGCGAATTAATTAATTCTAGATTGGTTTTTAATTCGAGAAAGACAAAAAACATTTCAATTCTAGATAGAGAAAAATACGAAGAACATTCTAGGAACTCCAGAAAGGCTACTTCAAGACATCTGGACACATTTCTTCACGAAATTGCTTCAAACGTGTATGTTTTAGATGACTAGGAGCAATTAGATTTATTTTTCGTTGGAATTGGATGTAATGAATTTATTATGATGTAAAATTCTTGTGCAATATATATATCGTTGTTCGTTCATATGCTCTTTATTGAATTTACTATCATTGTATGAAAATATAATGTTATTTGAATGTCTCTGCTTATTGGAAAGTAACTTTGAACGTAAACATATAGATAGAGCACCTAAGTGATTTGGGATCTAAGGATAAACTCAATAACTTGGTCATTCTTAACATCTGACTTAGTGCAAATTGTATGTTAAATTGACTAAGGGATTAACACTTTGATACATGAATTTGGAACTAACTGCTAAGGGATTAGAACTATTATGTTTTGATGTGAATGCTTGAATGAAAGAATGATAAATTGTACAAAGTTTTATCTTTATATGATTCATGAAACCCAATTCCAATGAAATTTCTCATAAATTTTCAATAATAATATTTAAAATTCTTGTTATTACAATTTATTTTTGTAATCATGAATTCAATCATTATTATTTCTAAATTAATTTTAGTAGATAATTTCAATTAAACAAACAATACACAAATCTCTTAAAAGAACATATGATATGGCTTGAAAAACACTTATAAAAAAAATACTATAATATCAAAGTTAATTCGAAATTTTAAACACATAATAAATATGATTTTTTATCTTCTTATCTCTAATCTATGTTTATGAATTCCAAAATAAACTTTAAATTAACTATAACTTAATTACAATTTAATTGATAATTGTACGATAGTATTTCTCTAACGACCGGTTTATATCGAGCGGTCAAGCCCATTACATAAATGGGCCCAATTATTAAACTGATTCAGCTTTATTGGGCTCAAAGGCCCATTATGTCACAAACATAAAGGAACGCACAGAATCATATAATATCATATATCTCGTATCAAATAATATCTCAACAGAGATATTTCAGGTAAGTTTGTTTATATTTCATTCTGTTTATATTTTATTTTGTTATATTGATCCAAAGCCTATAAATAAAGANCAAAAGCNTCCAAACANGGTACGCACAATATAGCCTACTCTACGNTGATTCTCACACTCTCATACTTGATTGAGTTTCACCCTCTCTCCGTTCTAGGCATCCACTTGCTGAGGACAGAGGGCCTTCCTATACCGACATCTAACTTGATCGTCGGAGTGCCTTTACAGGTACCACCCCCCTCCCGGGCAAAGATCAGAGTGTGACGGACGGTTAGAAGAACGGACGGCGAAGGTAATTGGAGATTTCGCATCAAAAGGAAGCATAATCGCGCCATCGAGGTTAGTGCTTTCGGTCCCAGTAAATTCCTACCGAAACATTTTGGCGCCCACCGTGGGGCCGAAAGCGAAGACTCCCAATGGTGACCACCAAAAGCATGGACGGTACTGATCATACAGAACTCATAGCGCGACTTCAGGCTCAACTAGAACAACAGACCCAGATGATCCGCCAGCAACAGGAGGCACATCAAAAACTCGTTGCAGAAATAGCCCAACTTAAAGAAAGGCGACCGGAGACGACAAAAGACAATAGCCACACTGGCAATCCCAATCATGGCCACCACAACGACCGAAATAATCACCACCATGATGATAGCGGTCCTCCTCCACGTTCACCTGAACTCCTACCATTCACTGAAGAGATTATGCAAGCCATAATGCCCGATCGGCCACCCCCTCAAATCGAAAAATTTGACGGAACAACGGATCCAGAACACCACCTCCGAAATTTCATCGACTCCATGGCTTTCTACTCCAACAGCGATCCGGTCAAATGCAGGGCCTTCTCCCTGTCTCTCAAAGACGAAGCCCTGGAATGGTATTATACTCTTCCTCCAAACTCTATCGACAATTTTTATACGGTCACCACGCTTTTCAAGAGGCAATTCTCTGCCAACCGGAGGGAAAGGGTGTCTGCTGCCGAATTCGTCAATCTCAAACAAGGGAGAGACGAGCCGCTGAGGACATTCATGCGCAGATACTCGGAGACCGCCAGGAGAGTGAAAGGTGTCTCCCATGAGTTCATTATCAACAACCTCCCCACATGTCTCAAACCGGGGTTCGTCTCAGAAAATTTGTATGCCAAATTACCGAAAACTATGGAAGAATTGCAAGAAAAAATGAACAAATTCATCAAAATGGAGGACCAACAACATTACCGGAAGAAGATCGAAGCTCCGGTCACAGATGCCAAACGTGATGACAGACGAACAGGTGACAGGGGTCGCAATCAAAGGCCCCTTCGAAGAGAACTGAAAGTCCCGCTCGGACCTCGGTACGACCACTATACACACCTTACGGCTCCGAGGGACAAGGTGTTCGACAAAGCCTTCCAAGCCAACCTAATCGCCATTCATAAAAGGCGTACGCCTAGAGATGCGGACGCATCCAAGATGTGTCGGTTTCATGACAACCAGGGGCATTCCACTGAGGGCTGCCAAGAACTTAAAGATGAGATAGAAAGATTAGTCTGTGCGGGCTACCTGCGAGAATTTGTTAAAGCAGAGACAGGCCAAAGGGGACGTTCACCCCAACGGGGACGTTCCCCTAGAAAGTACAAAAGAAGTCCCGAGCCTTCAGGACGAAAACTCGAACGTACTCGACAACGTTCGAGAAGCAGATCCAGAAAGCGAGACACGACCCCCAAAGGTCGTATTGACACCATCTCAGAAGGTTTTGCCGGGGGAGGAGCCTCATCTTCGGCTCGCAAGAGACACTTGCGGAACTTGCGTAGCGTCCATACAGTAGCCCGGAACCCTTTGTCAATGCCGGACATCATTTTTACCGACAGGGATTTTCACGCCCCAGACCCGGAACAGGATGATCCTATGGTCATTACGGCCCGAATTGCGAAGTATGATGTGAGCAAGGTCTTAATCGACCAAGGAAGTTCTGTCAATATTCTATACTGGACAACATTCCAGAAGATGGCCTTGACAAAGGAGGCCATAACACCCTTTCACGAGCAGATTGTCGGTTTTGCAGGAGAACGCGTAGACACCCGGGGATACCTCGACTTGAGGACCCGTCTGGGTATTGGTGACCAATCCAAAGAAATTCGTGTGCGCTTCTTGTTAGTGGAAGCCAATACTTCATACAACGCTCTTCTCGGACGTCCATGCCTGAACGCCTTCGGAGCGATTGTATCAACTCCTCATTTAGCGATGAAGTTCCCGTCCGGAAGAGGTGAAATATGCATCGTTCGAGCAGATCAGAAAACCGCTCGGCAATGTTACACAACCTCTTTGAAAGCCACTACATACAGAAGAGAGAGAAGGCCTAAAACCATACTAGTCGACCTAGACCAGAGGACCAACACAGACGACCGGATTCGACCCCAGGGGGAGATCAAATCGTTCGTCCTGGGGAAGCATGATGAACAGATTACTAATATAGGAGCTGACCTCACTCCCGCGAATGAAAGCGACCTCACCACACTGCTACGAAAAAACAACAACCTCTTTGCGTGGAGCGCCTCCGATATGCCGGGCATCCACCCCAACGTCATTACACACAAGTTGTCCATATTTCGAGAAGCTCGACCAATCGCTCANAAGAAGAGAAGGCTCGGTANTGAAAAAAGGGTGGNTGTACAAAAGGAAGTTGACAAGTTGATCTCAGCCGGATTCATCCGCGAAATAACATATACTACGTGGTTGGCAAATGTAGTCATGGTCAAAAAATCAAACGGTCAGTGACGAATGTGTGTAGATTTCACCGACCTAAACAAGGCCTGTCCCAAAGACAACTATCCTCTCCCCAGCATCGATCGCCTGGTAGACGGCGCGTCCGGTCACATGGTCCTCAGTTTTTTAGATGCATACTCGGGGTATAACCAGATTCCAATGTACGCCCCGGATCGAAGTAACACGGCTTTCATCACCGAGCAAGCTAATTATTGCTACGAGGTAATGNCATTCGNCCTAAAAAATGNAGGTGCCACCTATCANCGCCTCATGGACAAAATCTTCCACAATCAAATCGGGCGNTGCATGGAGGTNTACGTGGATGANATNGTCGTACGCANCTNTTCNCATCAGCAACATTTACGAGATCTAACAGANGTTTTCCAGCAACTTAAAAGGTACGNTTTGCGTCTCAACCCGTCCAAATGCACCTTCGGAGTATCANCNGGTAAATTCCTTGGGTTCATGCTAACAAGCCGTGGAATCGAAGCCAACCCAGACAAATGTCGAGCAATTCTGGAAATGAAAACCCCAACCAAATTGAAAGAAGTCCAGTGCCTAGTCGGACGACTCACCGCCTTATCACGATTTATACCGAGGCTTTCCGAGCACATCAAGCCGATACTCAATAACATGAAGAAGAATGTTCCTCGNCANTGGGACGATCACTGTGANGCGGCCTTNTCCGCCGTGAAAAANATATTGACCAANCCGCCTATCATGAGNCGTCCGGAAGAGGGGTTCGACTTNCANTTATATCTNTCCGTGTCCNGTCATTCGGTAAGNGCCGCNCTCATACAGGAAACACCTGTATTTAAACTTATNTATTTTGTTAGCAGAACCTTGCAGGGAGCCGAGGANCGATATTCACAGGTNGAGAAAGTGGCATTGGCCTTGCTTACNGCGGCCCGGNGNCTTCGCCCCTATTTTCAAAGCCATCAANTTGTCGTCCGAACCAATCATCCTNNCGCNAGGATCCTCAGGAAGCCGGACTTAGCCGGAAGGATGGTTTCCTGGTCCATTGAGTTATCCGAATTCGGCCTANGCTTCGAGCCACAAGGCTCCATNAAAGGGCAACATTTGGCAGATTTTGCAGCCGAATTACNNCTTGCAACAGAACCGTCCGTGTGGAATTTGAACGTCGACGNANCTTCGGANAAACGAGGAGCAGGAGCTGGAATAGTATTGGAAGGACNNAACGGTCTTCTAGTCGAGCAGGCCATATCTTTCACGTTCCAGCTCAGTAACAATCAGGCAGAGTATGAAGCTTTCATCAGCGGATTACTCCTGGCGGCAGAACTGGACATCCAACACTTAGAATGCCGAATGAATTCTCAATTGGTGGTAGGGCACATTAACGACACTTTCCAGGTCAAAGACAACCATCTGCTACGATACTACCACAAAGTCAGCGACCTCATCAAAGCGTTCGACACTTTCAGAATTATTCATGTACCTAGGGAGCAAAATTCTCGAGCAGATTTACTCTCCAAACTAACACATGGCCGAGGGAATTCCCAACTTACCTCGGTAATCAAAACAAGGCTAGAACAACCCCTTTTGGAGACGTGCGCCACCAATGTTACTCCTCCCACAACTGACTGGCGGCATGAAATAATACAGTTGATAATTCAGTAAGAGCAAGGCGCTCGGGTGAGTGCGACTGATTCTAAGCGAATTGCTCGCTTCACATTCATAGGGGATGATCTTTATCGACGCGGATACACTACGCCTCTGTTGAAATGCCTGTCCGCCAAAGAAGCCAAATACGTCATGCAAGAACTACATCATGGAATTTGCGGCTCTCATTCAGGAAAGAGAACACTCAGAGCCAAGATATTACGAGCAGGTTTTTACTGGCCTACAATTGAACAAGATTGCAAGGAGTTTGTTCAAAAATGCATTTCCTGCCAATCCCATGGACATGACACTCGGATCCCTTCGTCCGAGTTAATGGCCATCATAGCCCCGTGGTCGTTCGCACAATGGGGGATGGATATAGCTGGACCCCTACCGCTCGCAAAAGGACAATGCAAATACCTTTTAGTAGCAATCGATTACTTCACCAAGTGGATCGAGGCAGAGGCTCTTGCAACAATCAGTGCTCGGAAAGTACAAAGTTTCATCTGGCACCTAATCTGCCGATTCGGCATACCACAGAAGATCATTACTAATAACGGTCTGCAATTTATCGACCGTACGCTAGAAGATTTCCTACAAGGACTTGGTATCAAACATGTCACAAAGTTCTATCGAACACCCTCAAACCAACGGGCAGGCCGAGGCCGCAAACAAGGCCATCATCTCCGAGTTAAAGAAACGTATGGGACAAGCTAAAAGCTTGTGGGTCGAAGAGCTGCCTGAAGTACTTTGGGCCTACCGGTGTACACCACATGGATTAACAGGTGAAACTCCGTTTAACCTTACGTACGGTACAGATGCCATGTTACCGGTCGAAATAGGAGAGCCATCCCTTCGACGACATATACAAGATATGACTCTTAATGAAGAACAACTACGGATGAACCTCGATACCCTGCCCGAACGGCGCGAAATTGCACTGATTAAAAATGAAGCACAGAAGCGACTGATAACCAGACGGTACAATACCAAGGTCAGGCCTCGGCATTTCAGCGAAGGAGATCTTGTTTGGCGAAAGCGAGGCGACGCACGAAAGAACAAATCGCACGACAAGCTGGCTGATAATTGGGAAGGACCTTTTCGGATCAGCAAAGATCTGAAGAATGGAGCATATCAACTGGAATACTTGGACGACAAAGTTGTTCCGAATACTTGGAACGTCACCCATCTCAAATTTTATTATAGTTAATGTTTTGTTATTCATCACACTTTACAGAACAATTTTCTTTTCTGTCCAACATTATTTCTGTTACCAATAAAGGGGTATTGGTAAAACCTGAAGACAAGTTTTGATGATGCTGCAAATTGTAATTTTTGTTTGTAATAGGAGAATATTTAAAAGCAACTTGTAGTCTCTTGAATGTAGTAGGAAAATAATTAACATTGTAATTTCTACTGATATAATCGATTATGGACATGCTATA
>NW_014543814.1:0-3578 GCF_000741045.1 Vigna radiata var. radiata | reverse complement strand
GTCCAAATACATCAAGACCCACCGAGTCTTGGTCATACACGGACTAGAACGTCCGTCAATTACATCAAGACCCACCGAGTCTCGGTCCAATAAATACCTCAAGACCCACCGAGTCTTGGTTACACACGGACTAGAACGTCCGTCAATTACATCGAGAACCACCGAGTCTCGGTCCAACAAATGCATCAAGATCCACCAAGTCTTCTTCATGTACGGACTATAAAGTCCGCCAAATACGTCAACATCCTCTGATTCTCGATCCAACGAATATATCAGGACTTACCAAGTCTTAGTCATTCATGGATTATACTGTCCACTATTTATACTAAATCAACTGCATTTGGTCCGCTCAAGCCTACTTGTTTCAAAGACGAACAACAACACAATAAACCAAGCGACGTCAAGATTTACGACCAACCAAGTCTTGATGATTCATACAAACGATTTGGCGAAAAGCAATTATATAAGATTTGGCGAAAAATAATCGTTCAAACATGCAACATGTTCACACCATGCTCAGAAAACAAAAGTGCAAAGTTCAACTCACACGTAAAATGCCCACATAGGCCAAATGACAGGAAAAGCAAAATGTTCAAGATACTCCCACAGGAATTACAGAATAAGGCAAAAATATTTTCACAGATATCATAAGTCTTCAAGCCCCTGTGTCGGCTGCTTCGTTCTGACCGGTCCCAATTTCTTATTCGGCCTCCTTCATAACAGGATCACCTTCTTCAGTAAAGGTGCCCTCAGGAATGTCGTCAATTGACACCATACGTTCCTCATAGATGTCCTGCTCTATGTCAAAGCCCAAACCTGCAGGATCAACTTTGGCCAAGAAATTCATTTGCCTCAACGCCTTTTTGAAGCCCTTCGTATGTTCGAGGTCAATGGCTTCCATCATCTCGGCCTCGGTTTGTTTCCACTCAGTCCTCTCCTGCCTCAGTTCGGCATTTGCCTTCTCCAACTCTTCTCGTTCTTTCTGAATCTCATTCAGTTTGGCAATATTCTTCTTAGCCTCCTCCATGTCCTTCAGCACGTTATCACGTTCGGTCTTTAACTCGCGACCAATCCTACGCAGCTCTTCCGCCTCCGCCTTAACTTCTTGAAGGGCCTTTGCAGCTTCATCGGCCTTTTCCTCACAGCCTGCATGAACAGCATTGAGGTCATCTAATTCTTTTCGGAGGCGGTTCAGTTCGCTTTGAACTTCCCCTCTATTGGAAGCATACACCATTTTGAAAGTTGCGGCACCGGCCCGAAGAAGAACGTCAAGCAGGAACTCGGACATTTGTTGCTCGGACATGGAGGCCATCACCTTCTCCTCAGCAGCATCGAAATGGAATTCGATCTTATGTCTAAGATCGAAACCGGGGTCCCACATCCCTTGAGGCAAAGGGCGGAGTTCGGACGGTTCGCCGCTCTCGGTCGCGGTCCTTTCTTCACCGGGCGATGACTCTCCCGTCTCGATGTCGGCCTTCCCTTTATCGGGTATGTTTGTCATTCCCTCAACCCGGGCGACCTTTCTCTTTCGCGTCCAAGTTTCTTCGGGAGAAGGTGGCGTGTCATCCACATGCACAATAGTGACCGGCATAATCTGGCCGGATGACGATCCGGCTCCTTTCTTGGAAGCACAGACTTTACCGAACCAGTCTTTCTTAGACGCCATCAGTTCTGCAAAAGAGTACACAACAAATCAGTAAGCATATTCAACCTCACCGGGAACAACAGTCAGCAACAAACACCTACCAGAAACCCTCGACTTAAGGTCGTTGAACTTCAGGCAATTCACCATCTTCCTCGAAGAAAACGGACGGGATAGTTTAATCAAAATATCCAGGTCCCTCTTTTCAACGTCAGTCATATCCTCTTCAGGCCAAGAGGTCAAAGTTCGAGGATTTCTAGTCCAAAATAAGGGGAACTTGGAACTGCCATCGTCGTTTAGGAAAAATGGCTTACCCCTCGGTTTAACTGACACCTTGAAAAAGTGATTTTTGAAGTCTTTAAACGACTCGGCAAACAGGTTGAATATGGCATCCTTTGCCTTAGAACTAAGGGAAACCCACCCCTTTTTGGCGTTCGGTCGGCTTTTGAAAAAATATAAGAATATTTTGGCTGTTGGGTTGATATCTAGGGCTTGACACAATACACTGAACGCTTGCATGTACGCCCAGCTGTTCGGATGTAATTGGGAAGGAGCTACATTTAGGTATCGGAGAACCTCCATTTGGAACCGGGTAAAAGGAAGACAAACATACATGTGGTAAAATAAACACAAATAAATGTAAAAGCAACCTTCTCCGGCGACCTCTTCTCCGTGAAACACTCTTTCTCCCTTCTTACATGCCACTAAGTTCAGGGCTGCCTTGTAACCTAGGGTTCGAAGGATGCAGTTATCTTCTACCCATCCTGATAGTATATCTTTAATGATAAAAATAGTGTATTGCTCACCTACTTCCCGCGATGCCCACGAATAATCTAAGGAGCAAGAAGCGCATTCTTGCCCAGAATCTTCTACCTCAACCTCGCCATTAACAAAAACCTTGTCGCCACTCAATAACGACTCTACAGACCCTACGACTCTACGGCTAGATGATGACGGAACAGTATCAGACAAAGCAAGGGCAGGAGGGGAAGAAGCCATTGTTACCTGGAAATGGAGGACGACACAATGCAGAGTAATTGGGCAGGGCAAAAGCTTCTGAAGACAAACGCTGGAAACAGTGATGAAATGACAATTCATTTCCAAATCATTAAACTTTTAAAAGCGTGGAGGTTACGAAACCGTCGCATGACTGATAATGACATATTTTGCTATGATTTCAGTAGTGAATTGAGAGAAAATGTCAACTCTTTCTTAGCTTTATACCTTCTTTATGCCTCAATTTGTTAAGTTTCTAAGTAGCTACATTTTTAGTTGAATTCATTTAAATTGCTTCACTAATCCCCACTTTTTGGTTGTTAGATCATGTACATGAAGCTTGTTGGCCAAACCGACGAATGGAAGAACCACAAAAGCAAGAATGAATGTAAAAGAGGAAATATTGAGCAAAGAGTGTTGCTGCCGTTGGGGTGCAGCTAGGGTGCAGCTGAGCCCCATTCTCCTCTGGAATGCTGTAGCTGGGGTGCAGATGAGCTCCCTGCTCTCTGGAAGGTTGTCGCTGAGGTGCAGCTGGGGTGCAGCTGAGCACCCTGCTCTCTAGAAAGCTGCAGCCGGGGTGCAGCTGAGGTGCAGCTGAGCGCCCAGCTCTCTGGAAGGCTGCAGCTGGGGTGCAGCTGAGCGGTGGCAATGCTGATGTGGAAAAGTTAGGTCTTTTTAGACCTAAAACGCGAGGGGCTTTGGATCTTTTTGCACCCAGACTCGTTTTCTCTCATTTTGGAGCTCTTGGAGGCAGCTTGGAGCTGGGGAACACTCCTTCTTCTTCCATTTCCACCATTGTTGTAAGCTCAAGCTCTCCATTCATGGAGAGCTAGTTTCATAGTTGTTGGGGGATTGTTGTAGCCACTGAACTTTTATGTAAATCATTTTGTTTTGAATGAAAAGATGCCTCTTTCATTGATTGTTAGTGTTTGATTTCTTC